>NC_081317.1:49319180-49622210 GCF_026419965.1 Kogia breviceps | reverse complement strand
TCACAAAACTGATTTCTTCATAGGAGACAATTTATAATTGTATCACATCAGGAGGCACATACGTCAGCTTGTCAGGATATTAGTGATGCTAAGTTGGATTACTTGTTTAAAGTGATAACCTGTTGGTTTCCTTATTTTAGAAGTCTGATATTCCCTATGTGGTTTACGAGTAATCTCTGGGTTGATAGTTTGTCACTGTGGGAATATCTTTTCCCTCAAGCATTTTTTAAGCCAGAGGTTTTCAATGCACTGATGAACCATGACTGAAACAATGTTGGGGATGGGAAATTGATAATTTAATAATTCTGTCATTCTTTTTACATCTATTAGCTAGCATTAGTCTGTAAAGAAGAGCCTTTCCTGATCAACATTTTGTGATTTTTAAATCTAAATTATTCAATTGTTCCTTTGAAAAAAGTGTTGAAGGATTAATCACCAGGTATTAACATAAGGGTAAGATGAACTGTGGCATTGGGAGGGGCAGGTGGGTATTTCTCTTTTCTTTATAAAATTTGGAATTGTTTTTATTGTTTTAATAAACTGAGGTCACATAAATATGTAATTAAAAATTAAGGGGCATTGAAAACTTCCAATTTCAAGTGATATTTAATTACTTAATTTGGGAATAAAAATCTACGGTTTTGAGCATTTAATGTGTGGTGGCCAATTTGTAAATTAACAATTATCCTTGCAAGTAGAAATCACCATTTTGCAGAAGAGAAAGTATATAAGAAAATGTATACAGTTAATATATTGTAGAATACTTAATTAACAAGTAAGTTTCAGAGCCAAGATTAGAATCTAAATATTTCTCCCTTCAGGAAAGCTTTGCTTTCTCCATTGTTCCTCACTAGCTCTCTTCCATAGAACCATAAGCTTCACATCATGTACATCAAACTTTTCTATGCATAGAACTGAGGTGAACTTAAAATTTTTTGAAAGAAAATGGATTTGATTCGTTTGTTAAGATGTACTCAGAATTTTGTTTTTATTCAGTTATGGTGAGGCCAACAGATCAGGAGACTATTTCTACTGAAAGAACAATTTGCTATTCACAGTTTCCAGGAGGAAGAGGCATTCCACACCACTCAGGGCCATGTGGGGAAGCACCAGAGTTTGTCCGGAATCAAATGAGCTATCACGAGCCAGAGGCTTATTTGTGGTTTTCATGGGAAGGAATAGGCAAAGTAAAGTAGACAAGCTGAACTGGTTTAGGATTGGATAGTTTGAATAATTCCAGTGGTTTCTGGACTGTATGAGTGGTTGCTAGTTGTCTGATACCTGGCCCTGGGGTGATTTAAGGCAGGAGGATAGTGACCTGGGATTGCAGGTTTCGGATAAAAGGAGACAGACCAGGAATATTCACTTAGGATAGGTTGGTTTACATTTAAAAGGCATGTTTACTGGCAATGTTTATTTGCTATCTCTGGGATTTAGCTATCCCTGAAAGGCGAGATCCCCCTCTGAGTTTACAAAGCCCTAAGATGTCAAGACATAATAAAATAAAGAAAATTTAAAACCATGATAATACAGTTAGCAGTAGACATTGTCGAAAAGTTAAGGAACTATGTATGAATGGGTTAGGTTTCCCTGTAAGGTCATTAAATATTATGAGATTCTACACTGTGATAACACAGATAACCATAGCTACATGCAAACTTACTATAGAGTATGTATCAATTAAGAAATGTTAAACCTTATTTCATATCAGAGGATTTGTCTATGTTAGGCACTGGGTTTTATTTTTAATCAATGCAAGAACATAAGATACATTTATATAGAAGTATAGGAAAATCTTGCCAGTAATATAACTATAATTTTACTTTTAGGGAAACCTAAATATTATGTGCGTAAAACCATCAGCAATTTTCTGTACTTTAACTTATTGTATTGGATATTAGCATATGTGTTCTAGATGTTCCTGTACTTTCTTTGAAAGGGTTAATGTTTGTAAGTACTTTATCTTTAGTTTGTGTGCCATATGAACCTTTTGTAGAGTTTACAATACTGTCATGATAAAGGTATACCATTTGCTCTAAAAGAAAGTAAAATATATGTCATTATATATTCACTCCAATGTATTTATTAATTTTAGTAGGAGTCCTGTTATTGGCATAGAGTGACAGTTCTACATTTATCAGATGTCAGTGGCAAAAATATAAGATATACAAGATGGTAGGTGACTTCCATCTGGGTAGCACTGGAGCATCTGCCAGTGCATATGATCAAGCAGAGGACACAGCCACCAAGTACTGAAAAGCAGCAGTCTAACTCTCATCTTGTTGGATAAACAGAATATTTTTGGCTCCACCAACACATCATTGGAACTAAAATAAATTTGTGGCAATCAAATTAGCATCTAAAAAAAGTTACAAATTTATTTTTAACACCCAGCATATTAATATGGAAATGACAAATGATAAGAAATCACTTTTCTGGTTGTTTTTTTTTTTTTTTTTTTGTGGTACACGGGCCTCTCACTGTGTGGCCTCTCCCATTGTGGAGCACAGGCTCCGGACGCGCAGGCTCAGCGGCCATGGCTCACGGGCCTAGCCGCTCTGCGGCATGTGGGATCTTCCCGAATCAGGGCACGAACCCGTGTCCCCTGCATCGGCAGGCGGATTCTCAACCACTGCGCCACCAGAGAAGCCCACTTTTCTGGTATTTAAATGCCACTGTAACTGCATCTATGATAAGCTTCAGAAACCTTCTGTTCTGAATAACCATTTCTATAGAAAGGTGAGACACAGCTCATGGTCACTGGGGTCCGGCTTCCCCATTAAGTTTTCTCATGCCAGTTAGTTTGGTATGCTCTCTTTATTCCATTAATATTTAATGACATATGTCTTGCACACTCTGACTTTGTTGAAAAGAGGCTATGGTCTCTCTTCTCATCGTGATCTTGCAGGGCTCCTCTGTGATGGTAACATGGTACAAGGGAAAGAATGGGATAGGTTTAGTCAGAGCATGTGGGTTTGAATTCAGCCCTCACTTGGTATCATTGTCACATTTTAGGCACATCCTTTTACTTGTTTCACAAGGCTTCAGAAACTCTTTCTTGTACACTTGTTGTCTCTCTGACCATGGACAAAATTTAGGAAGCAGTATAGTGTCAGCAAATATATGAATTTAGTTAGCAAACCCTGTTCTATGTTTCTACCATCTTCTTCCGGAGGCCCTCTTTTCCAACTTCCTGGGGAACTGCCCAGAAAACTATGTGGTGTCTACTCTCTCTCACCTCCTTCTTCTTCCTCTTTAGTCTCAGAGAAATTTCTTCCCACAGTTTTCTGTTGCTCATGAAGGTTGTTTCTAATAAAATAATTTCAGTTATTGTAAGATTTTATTTTAAAAATGTTTCTAGCAATTTCTTCTTTGTGCTCTGAAAATAACTGTATTAATTTAACACCTAAGAGTTAAAAAGAATTTGAAAAATATGTGGCTACCCTCTTTGAAAGAGGTCAGTAGAAGGAGGGGAGGGAAAACACACACAATATAATACCTTTGCAAATTTTTCTACCACTCTACTGGAGTAGAAATGATGAGATTGAGAGTTTGTGTTAAGGAATGGTATAGAAATGATAAAAATAAAGGGGGAAGAGATAATCATTACTTTTCTGTATTGTGTATGTGGAAAAGCTGCAACTCATTGTGGTCTTATGTGTGAAAAAGATTCTGAGTGCTTCAGACCCAGGGCACAAATTCTGGCAGCCTTTCATACTGTCAGCAAATGCCCTTCATGGGAACTGGTGACTCTCAAATCTTTGATCTTGTTTCAGCTTCCGATGGCCCAAAGATGGACACTTCTTAAATAATGCAGCTAGTGCAATCTCCTAGACAAATGGGAAATTAATCAGTCTCTAAATCCTTGTTTTTTGAAGACTTGTGCATTTTTAAAGAAGACGGAGTAATTGTTTAGTGACTTGGTGCCATTGATTTTCATTATGGATGGTGTTGGCTGGGTCTGTGTCAGGTCATCAGGGAGAGGTAGCCTTTGCATAGCTAAATAAAATGGGAAGAGAGGCACTTCTTATTTTATATTCACGAGGAGAAACTCTAATTCTTAAAGAAGTTTTGCATGACCTTCCTTTAAGAACAACTCTTGCCCACTGCACGGTTTTTAGGGAATGACAGTCTCTCAGCCCAGGTATCAACAGGATGTCTCAGATTCAATGGTGCAAAAAATTTCCCACCTGGGACAATTTTAAAAGAAAGCCGAGTCTAAAACAATATGAACGAGATGATTTAAAATATTTTATTGAAACCCATAGTGAATTTCATGGCTATGGTTGAACATTTCCAGACGTGCAGGCTCAGCGGCCATGGCTCACGGGTCCAGCCGCTCCGTGGCATGTGGGATCTTCCCAGACCGGGGCATGAACCCGTATTCCCTGCATCAGCAGGTGGACTCTCAACCACTGCGCCACCAGGGAAGCCCTGAACATGTTTTGAATAGAACAATCAAATCAAATGAGCACTTAACTTGCTTCAGCTGACACAGCAGATGTGTTTTCAGAACTTCCACTTAAGTTAGGTTTTCTGCTGTGTTATGAAGGTTTAACCACAAATTTCATCTACATATGTGGAATTGGTTACAGTTTAGCTATCCTTTCTGATATTTTCTAGATGAGATTCTCACACATTCAACTTGACATGAAATTGTTTTAAATTTATACCCAAATTTCTCTTATCCTTCTCCATTTTGCTGAAAGGTTGTTTAAACTTTGTTTATTGTTGATTCAGGTTTTTCTTTTAAATGTAACCAACCTTATTTATTTATTCCCCAAACCCTCATTTATTTAGTTTGTATAGACTTCAGAATCAGAGTTTCTGTAAATGAAGTGTTTTCAGAGGTCTTCAATCTTTTTGAAATGAAATCTATAATTTTTGTGCTTCACAATGGCTGCTTCTGCTTTTTTTTTCTTTTTTTTTTTGCAAGAAATCACACAGTTGTCATATTGTGATGACTCATTGAATTACTCCAGAGAAAAGTGTGGTTCTTAAAGGATTTTCGGCTTAATTTTTTTAAGATATATGCCACAGCAATTCCCTCGTTTAATGATAACTAAATGATTTGAGTCAGTGAGCTGTTACACAGTTTAGTAGAAAGAGAAGAGCTGTGCATTGCTGGAATGAGGTGTTTGCGAGATTCAGCCCTTCTAATCTATGTGATAATTTTCTTCTAAATATAGTGATCAGTAGCTATTAAATAAATATATCAAGTAAAGACATATTAAAAACACTCCCAGATAATGGCAAACAAATCTTTTTAGATGGGATGTTACAATATTGCAGAAAATGTGGCCGTAATCTAAGAGTCTATAAAGGTTTTTGACTAACTGACCAAATACGCCTTATGTAGAGTTTAATCAAGGCCTGTCTAGAAGACGGTTAACCATACTTAATGCTTTTTGTGTTGTCCACAACATAAAAACAGTCCCAAGATATTAAATAACTATTATGTCATTTTCATCAGGTCAGTGAAGATGGGAGTTCATATTCTCTTGGGTATCCATTGAAATGTTGTTCTCCAGAGGGGCAAGTAAACATTGAGATTTCAGTCTGAAATGTCTAATCCCAAATATGTTCTAAGAACTGTTAAATTTTCATGACAGGAGATCACTTTTTTTTTTCCATTGATCAATTACCATTTCACGGAAGTGCTCAGCTATGAGGCCTCAGGCAGACACTTTCAGAGAGGGAGAAAGATTCTAATTTCATTTGCTTCCAAGTTTTTTGGGCATTCACATTTTACCCTATGTTTAATATTATGACTCCTTTTATAACCTTAGTTGCAAATTTTTGTCCTGCATAATATGAAAAATAATTCATCAGCAGTATTCCCAGAAGTCCATATAATAGTTACATCAAAAACGTTGTGACATAATTCCTGCTTTATTTATTATTGATAACAGACTGCAAAACAATTGCATTATTTAAGACAGAAATAGAGACAGAGAGAACTGGAGAGGAGGGAAAAAGGAAGAAGAAAAAGGAAAAATAATAGAACAGCTGGAAATTTGAGGGGATTCACATAGCATTTCCACTGTTTAGCAATATACAAGCATAATTAGATGATTAATTAACAAATTAAAAAGAATTGACAACCTTAAAGCGACATTGATAATGATGTAGTATTTTGCTATGTGGATTACTGTCTCCAATATTCATTTGACTTTGAAATTCATCAACATGCCTTTCTTACACAGTTAAAACACAGGATGCAACAGAGAGTTTGCTCTACCGTATCAATGAATATGTTATATTTTATTGGTAATACATGAAAGAGAATATGTACTAAAAATATTAATATTTCCCATCACTTCATTTGCACAATAGATGTTTCTCTTTCCTAGAAGATATATCTGTATAGAAAATAGTGGTATAAATTAAATGTTGGTAATTGGTAATATAAATTATTTATTGGTAATTTATTAGTATAAAATTTTGAATATATATGCCATATATGTTCTCTCTATATAATTCTATCTATACTCTATATGTGTAATTCTATATAATTATATACTTATATATTTATATTTATAGGTCTTGATTATATGGGAAAAATGATGTTGAGTGGGGTACCTCAGAGGCTTTGTTTGAAGCAGAAACAAAATATTTCAAATATTTGTGTGCTTGTGTCTTTCTCTCTCTCTCTCTCTCTCTCTCTCTCTCTCTCTATATATATATATATATATATATATTTATATTTATGTAAGAGAAAATTTACTGATTTAGCTGTGTCAAAAATCAGGAAGCCTAGAGGGGTGGGATAGGGAGGTAAGGAGGGAGACACAAGACGGAAGAGATATGGGGATATATGTATATGTATATGTATAGCTGATTCACTTCGTTATACAGCAGAAACTAACACACCATTGTAAAGCAATTATGCTCCAATAAAGATGTTAAACAAAAATCAGGAAGCATACTGTGGCCTAGACATCAGGAGTGAGGGCCAGGGAACAAGCACACTTAAAAGGCCAAAGGAGGTATCAAAGGAGAGGAAAAATCCTGATGCTGAGTTTTGGAAGATGAGTTCAAGAGCATGAAATATGATAGTAATGCCCTGGTTAAATTTTGGATATTAGTAGTTTTTATAAGTTGCTGTGACCTCAGGACAAAAATAGACAGATTTTTCAGGGCCAGAGGCTGGAGAGATAGGGATTGGAGAACAAGAAAAAAGGATATTTGGATATTCTGAGGTCAAGTAAAATGTATTAAAGACCTAATAAATAAAAATACATTTATATAAAGTATGAAATCTACCATTTTAAGTATAAGAAAAATATTTCTTAGAGATTTTGAGTAAGAATTGGGGAAAATCAATACTATAATATCAAGGATTGTTGATTAATGGAAGAATAATATTGGTGTGTTTGTGGTACATATCACCATAAATAGAAACTTGTAAATATTTAGAATATAAATATTATACATAGTATATATAGTTTACTGGAGAAAATATTACCAAATGACTAGAGCCAGTCTCTTCTTGTCTTTAGATAAGCCTACTCTTTCTTATTAAATTTCAGTCAAATGTGCTATTTGCCGGTCTCTATTTTTAGACTATATGTTCTTTGAGGATAATGCCCATTAATCATCTGATTCATGTGATTCATTTACAAGTGAGTTATCATGGTTTATTAATATGACAAAGAACATCTGAGTTAGAAAAAGTTAGGTTTCAACTTCCTAAAATGTCATTTACTAGTTGCATGAATGTAGGCAAATTAGTTGAACTCTGTGAACATCATAGTCCTCAGTTTACTTTGCAGAATTGTTGTGAGTGTTAGGGAGAATGTCAATAAAATGAGTTGAATTGTGTTCAGTCCATAAATAGTGTTTAATAGCTGGTACATATATTGGCCATCCATAGTGTCTGACTCCTATAGGTACTCTATTTATCCTTCTCTGTATGTATCCTTCTCTGATTCACTGTATGTCTTAGTTTGGGTTCCTTCAATAGTAGAGATGGTGACAAGGAAGTAGTTGTACCTGTTCCCTCCTCATGGTATTTAACTCTCCTGAACCTCTAGGACAAGCAGGTTCCTATGGATTTGGTGAGAGCTGTGGGGCAGAAATGCATAGAACAGCCTCTGGAAGAGCCTGTCAGTATATGTGGAACTGTCCAGTGCCGCTGTGCTGAAATCACAAGCAGCCTTAGTAGATATGATACACAGCACAAAAAGGGTCTCTATGACAAATTGTGACATTTGTGCTTAGTATTTCAAAAGCATAGAATAAATATTAGAAGAGGGGAGGCATTTTTCTGCTTCATTTGTATTCTGCATGCCTCGCACAGTTCCTAGCACATATTAGATACTAAAAAATAGTTCATTAATTTAAAGTACATTGATCTACTGATAGTGTCCTACAGAACTGCCAACAAGTTCATGCTGATATTTTATTGTAAAGGACAGTATACCATTCTTCTTAATTAGCTCAGCATATCAACATTGTTGCTGAAGTAATCTTCCTAACTCTTTTGGAGTTTTTTTGTTTTGTTTTGTTTTTTCCGGCACGCGGGCCTCTCACTGCTGTGGCCTCTCCCGTTGCAGAGCACAGGCTCCGGACGCGCAGGCTCAGCGGCCATGGCTCATGGGCCCAGCCGCTCCGCAGCATGTGGGATCCTCCCGGATCGGGGCACGAACCCGTGTCCCCTGCATCGATCGGCAGGCGGACTCTCAACCACTGTGCCACCAGGGAAGCCCATCTTTTGGTTTTTAATTACTATCTTAATATCTTTTTGGATTGCCTAAATGTAATACTCTTGGTAGGTAATCAATGATAAAAGCCCATAGTATTATTGACTATAAAACATCATTTGTGATTATATAAATGCTATTTTATGGTAGAGTTCTAGTGGATTTATTTTCATGCCAACACGCGAATACAAAAAGGCCATTTAACAAAAAGGAAAACAATTACAAAAATTCTCTCTTGAGAGCAAGAGTTATTTGTACCACCTGCAAGGTGATACCTCTTCAGTAAGACGTGCCCTAATGTGAGGAGCCCTCTCCAAGATGTATACATAGGATACCATTATTTTAACTATTACCTTGTTTATTTAATTTTTATGTGTTATTGTTTCTATCATCTTTTGAGAGGAAAATATTAAATTAAATCATTATAATATTCTACAATAAATTAATATGGTTTCTCTTAAATTCAGTTTTGTGTTGGATTTCGGTATTTTTATAAGGAATGCCTAAGCCCAGCAGTTCTGTGCAGTACAACTATTTTCTCACAAAGAAATTTCTTAAGAGGGAATCATGGTCATTCGTGCACAGTAGGCCTTCCCATTGTGAGAAGAGAAGGTACAGTCACTTGTCATTTTATAGGAAAAAGTGGAGTTGTTACAACATATGCCAAATGTATAGTGTTTTAAATAGCAGGGTAGAAGTAGGGTGTTTGGAGAAACAGTTCCAGCAGTATAGGACAACATTATCTCTTGCAAAAGCATGTACAATTTTAAAAAGAAGAGATTGGGGAGATGATAATCTTCTGTCTGATCCTCTGTGTTAGAGTTTTGTTGTTGTTGCTGATTGTTGTTGTTTCATTTTGTTTATTTAAGAATCAAGTTACCAGATAAATCACTAAGCCAGGAATGAATTTAAAATTAGGATCACTGAAGTTTTCTCATACAAATAAAGTCCCTCCCTGCAACCCCTGATAGTAACTGTGCCTAGTTTATAAAATACACTGGCTAAGATAAAACATGTTGAAAAAAAATTCAAAAAAGTAGACTTAGAATAATAAATATTGATGATACTAAGCTTCCTCATTATCCCTTTATTTTAATATGATAGATAACTGCTTTATCTTTTTTCCAAGTTTATCTTAATACAAAAACAAACACATTTTCATATGATAAAGAGTGTCTGGGGCATTTGAATGCTTCTTTGTAAACATACACTGATTTGTAATAAACATTGTGGTATGATTAATTCAAAAGGCTAATGACCTCATAGAAGATGCAGTTTTACTCTTGAAATTATAATGGATGCCACATAATATACCACTCAAACAACCTTCCTGTTTCTCTCTACTTGTTAGACTATAGAGATTACAAACACATTCTTGTGGTTCAGTTGCATCCAGTTAGGCTTGTTAACAGGAAAGTCTTTGCAACTCAGGTATGAGGAGAGAAGTTGCAATTTCTAACCACAGAATGTCTTTTTACTAAGAAAAGATGTATCTTAAAGTCAGTAGAGGTTTTTAAAAGGCAAGAGAAGCTTTGGAGAGTGTCCAGCGGCATCTCAAGGGAGAAACTGAATAGGATGGGAACCAAGTTATGTTGGATTCAGGAGGTATAGGCTTTCTCTGATACACTGTTAACTCCCTGTTCTGTTGTTATATCACATGGCCTCAGAGCCTTTCAGTTTGGTTTCCTTTGAAAATTTCTTTAGACTCAAATGCCATTCTTCCTCCTTCACCTTTATTTCCCAGCAGAAGATTAAAATAAATAGAATTGAGCAAGTCTGAAAAGCATTGCAGAGTTTGTGTTACTATTTTAGCAGGAATAGCTTTTCTGCAAGACTGTAATAAAAAGAACTACAATATGTATTCTTCTGAAACTGCCTTCGGATATCTTCCACCTCTGCCCTAACAAGTGAAGCCCTCTCCAAAGGTCTCTTCCCTGGCTATCCAGGGATCCTCCCTTTGGCTCCTCTCCAATTATTCTTGCAATTATCATTTTGATTCTACCTGGACTGAATGCTGTCTCTACCTGTGCTTCAAGGCTTTTATAATCTAGTTTGGACTTGCCCAAACATGGCTCACAATTCAACAATGAGTGGAACCAATACTTACTGAGCCTAAAGATTCTATATTAGAGCTGTGTCCTTGTTCTGAGAACATTGTACAAAATCTTTAAAACATTATTTAAGGATTTTTTGAGCTGTGTGTATGAAATTTGTAATGATCACCTTGAGGGAGAAAGTTTCAGTTTTTTAAAGATGGAAAACATAATTTGTTTCCCTCCACTTTTTTACCATCCCCCCACTACTTCACACCCATTTCAAAATGACCTCACCTTAATTTGCTTCTCAACTTTATTGGGCAAACTACGATCATCATATTTATTTAAATATTTATGTATTTTTGCTTAGTTCATTAGAAGTCCCTTAAATTTGAGTAGGCTATATTCCCATCCTCTAAATCAATGTATGACAAATACTGGCTACTCAGTAATGTTTGCTTAAAAGATGAAATAAGAGGGCAAGAATATCATTGTACCTTTTAAGATGAGAATTACTTAATATTTTATTACTCTTATTTATATATTTTTTTCTTGAGGCTTCCTTAAAAAGTATTTGCTTGGTCCTGTTGGAGTCTTTGTATCACAGGTAGGGAGATGCCTGCAATTTAATTTTAATAACTGATTATTTTCTAACCTTCATCTAGTGACCCAAGTGCCTCACACTTTTTTAGGGACCTAGAATATTGATCTTTTTCATTTCTTAGAATTATCTTTTTCTTTATTTTTTTTGTGTGTTGTCTTTCCTTTTGTTTGGTGTTGACTCACTTGTATTTTTTTCTTTCTTTATCCCTTGGTTTCTTTTTCTTTATCGCTTGGTTTCTATTTCTTTATCACTTGGTTTCTATTTGTTTTTTGGATTTATATACAAATGTATTTTTATGTTATTTTTTACTGAGATATAATTGACAAAATTGTAGGATATTTATAGTGTACATTTTGGTGATTTGATATATGTATACATTGTGAAAGGAGTCCCACCACCGAGTTAATTAGCACATTCATCACCTCACATATTTACTTTTTTGTGTGTGAGAACATTTAAATTACACTCTCTTAGCATATTTCAGTTATACATTGAAATATAGTGTTATCAGATACAGTCACCATGTTATACATTAGAGTCTTAGACTTTATTCATCTAATAACTGAAAAATTTTACCCTTTTCCCAGTCTCTCCCTATTTTTCCCATCCTCAGCTCCTGGCAAATAATTTTTTGCTCTCTGGTTCTATGAGTTCTACTCTTTTTTTTTTTTTTTTTTTTTTAATTCCATGTATAAGTGATACCATGCAGTATTTGTCTTTCTCTTTTGGTCTGTTTCACTTAGCGTTATGCCCTAGGTTCATTCATATTGTTACAAATGGCAGAATATCCTTCTTTTTAAGCTGAATAATATTCTCTTGTGTATATATACCGCATTTTCTTTATCCATTCATCGGTTGACAGATACTTAGGTCGTATTTTTATTGTTTCTCCACAAGCGGTGGTGCTGATACCTAAAATAACATTTAAGAATGTGCAGAAGGGTTTCTGATTGTCACGATGTCTGGGAAGGTTAGTGGCATTCAGATCTGAAAGTCCCAGGTATAATACACATCCTGTACTATGTGTAACTCTCTTGCACAACGAAGAATACACTCCCCTAAAATGTCAAGAGCATCCCCACTGAAAAATTCTACAGGATCTTAAGATGGAAATCAACATTTATTGGATGTCTATATTGTGAAAGTCCTTGTGTTTGAGCTGCGGAGATGGAGGAGGAGGACTGGGGGAGATGCACAGTGGTTTAAAGTGCTACTTCTTCTCCCATGGGAGTTTAAAATCCAATTAGGAGATTACAAAGAACAAGTAAGCTAGAAATATGAAAATGCGTATGTTCAGATTGTTTCCCATTACTTACCATTGCCTAGCTCACTCCACATTCATAACCTGCCTTATCCAATGAATCAGTGTAAGCGATGTGATAAAGGTATGTAGCAAGGAGCACATGTTTCGAGGGACATCAGGTAGACCGCTAAGGTCTTAGAGGTTTTATTCATTTTATGGGAGAATTCCACTCACTTTTTGTATTGCTCTGCTGATCGCAAACAAGAATACTTTCAGAAATATTAGGCAGTATGTGGCTGGCACTGGGAAATATGAGAATAGGGGATAAGTCTGGCATTACTTCCTGGATTATCAATTTTACTGGACAGCGATTTTATAAAATTTTATGTTAGAATAAACATATACATTGTTACCAATTGTATTTCAAAATTTATACGAGTCGTAGACATAAAACAAGTGACCCTGAAGATGTTTAATTCTTCTAACATGCTGCTGTAAGTTATATTCTTAGCCTCAGGGTTGTATATATATATATATGTTTGCTTTTCTCTATTATAATGGACATGTAATGGAAAATTTTAAGAACACTAGAGTTAGTTGATGGCCTTCTAATCAAGTAATTCATTGCCAAAAAAAGTCTACATCCAAGACCAGAAGAATGGTACAATGAGTAGCAATGAGCCCTTTTAATATCTGTCAACACAGTCCTCAGCTCTTTTCCATTATGTAGAATCGCTATGCTCACCAAGGAAGTGCTGATAAGTGGTTTAGAAAAAGAGATGAGATTGAACTATCTGTCTGAGATTTCTAGGTCCTCCCTGATAAATCAGGCAAGCTTTCAAACAGACAATAAGCTCAGTGCCCAAAATCACTTTTCTGAAGGAAATAGGCTTTCTTTCTGATACAGAAACAAACTTGAAAATAGCTCTATTACTGACATCCATGAGCTTAGAAGTGCTGAAATCATAAATAGCTTCAGCAGTGAAAGACTCCTGGAGAAATTGATGAGACAGTGTGGGTTGCCTACTACCTGTATATCGCTTAGGTGATCCCGATAAGAAACTATAGATGAATTGCAAATGAATACTTAATGGCTGCTGATTGAAAAATGATGAATAAAACTGACAATTAGTCAGGTGGTATTGATGAGTAAGGCGCCAAAAGTAATTGTCTACTAACATTTATCTTTCATAAATACTACCATAATTTGCTTAAAGAGACAGAGAAGGCATCAAGGATTTAAAGGAAGGAGGGATCTGCCAGTTTTTGTTTATCATGAATAATTTTACATTGCTATTACTATGAATTTGCCTCTTTTGTTATCTCTAGAGTGAAAATAACACCTTCATTGCAAGGTTTTTGTGAGAAATAAATGAAAGAAGTAAATACCAGCATAATGTACTGACAAAGTAAACACAAAATAAGCATGAGCTGTTATTAAGCAAGGACAGTCTGCAATGCTTTCTCTTTATTATTCTTTAGGAAAGAACACAATCAGCCTGTTTCTATTATCAGTTCTGATTCCACTTATCTAGAGTTCCTATATTTCTTCCTACACTGAGCCTCAATTAGAAGTTGTTTATTTATCAAGATTACTTAAATTAGGACCTTTGCAGGCTGGAATTACACACTGAAATGTATAATTCAATGTTTTTATTTTCTCTGTGTACCCACTTTATGCTTTGCAAATGTGAATATATTTGCAAAAGGTATTGTTTAACAGATATTTTTCAATGACCTATTATGATTCCGGTACTATATTAGTCACTGGGAAGGTAACATGAGTTGAGGAAAAAGGCACATAAAAGCTAAAAGAGAATTTTTAAATGCGATAGCAACTGTAAGAAATATGCATACTATGTTTGGGAGCAAAGCATAGCAGCACCTATCTCAGCTTACATATCTATGTGGGATGGGAAGGGGGCAGTTTGCAGAGTAGGTTTTTTTTTTTTGGAGAAACTGCATCTTAAGAGTAAAAAGGATTTAGAGTAGAGGAAAGGAAATCACTTAATCTTGGGCTAGTCTGCTGGAGCTATTTTACTTTTCAGTATTGCCAAATCCAACTATTTCTTTCTTATTATCTGGTATCACGCATACCAACAAATAGGTTATCTTCTTTACAATGAGGCTTATGTATAACTCCTGTTAGGCAGGTTAAATGTTATCAAATTGACCTAGGAAGTGATGCAAACTGTGCAGTCTCATCAATCACCTGCAGTAGAGACAAGTTCCCCTAAATCTGAAGAAGGGAATTTAAAAGCAAGAGACTCAGATAGGAAGTAGAAATAAAAACGTTTGGCTTTTCTTGGTCTTGTCTAGGATGGATACTTTTTTGAGGGAATGGGATGGTGAGAATCTAAACCCTTTTTCTGTATTTGGAGGGTTTACCACCTTACGAGTTTTTCCAGATGGCAGAGCCTGCTTACTATTATAAACATTAAAAACAACAACTGTTTGCTTATCTTCCTTTGCAACCAAGGCATGGGCAGGGCATATGATCTAGACATTGCCTATCAGATACACTATCCCAAAGTTGAAATAAGATAGTAATGCAAAGGCCCAGATTCTGTGGAGAATCCATCCTGACAGCAGGTGGCAGCAACAGTGGAAGTGCCGTCTAGTTTGGTGATGACTGTGACTATGAAAACTGTGACATTTAATGTTCAGCAGTAGAGGCTGAGGTTACTACAGATGTTGCTGTGACTACTACATAGACGTCCCTGAATTCCTGCCCATGTTTTACTCATCAACTTTTCCAGCAATCCTGTATACTTCATAAAATTCTTTCAGTCAATGTATTTTATGCTTAAGGAGAAGAATAGTTTATGTTGCTTGAAAATAAGGGCCAGAAATTATTTAAAATAAGAGGGTCTTGGAAGGTCTCTATAACTTGGTAACTTCCACATTACAACTAAGCCAGGTATGGAAGGAATTGGTCCTGACAAGGTCTGCAGACTTGTGCCAGCTATTTATGACTGTCACACACATCTTTGGGACTTTGTAAACTGTCTCTTTTTAGACTTACTCTCTGAGTTAACATCGATGTTGCTAACATTAGCTTTTAGTAGATCTTTTTAAGGCTTCTATTCTACCACATTTGTCCTAAAGAGGACCCAAGGATAATTTATAAACATATTTGATCAATTAAATGTTTGCTTCTGCCAGCCTTCATAATGGGAGCAATGGGAATTAGAATGCCAGAGTGACTAACTACCACAGTTAATATTTATTGAATGTCTACTATTTGTGAAGTGCTGTTAAATGAATTACATGAATTACTATCATTTAATACTTAGTTAACCCTATGATGAAGGAGCTACTATATTCATTTTATAGGTGATGAAACTGAAAATTGGACATTTGAAAATATGCCTAAAGCGAAACAGATATTAAGTGGAAGAGCCAGGATTTGAACCAATTCTTCTGTCATCAGAATCTGAACTCTTGGGCAGTATACTCACTGGGAAGTGTCAGACTTTTCCATAATCTTCACCAAAATCTTCAGATTTTGACTGATTGCATTTTGCCATTGGAAAGGAAGTGAATTGCATGTTCTATTCTTTCTTTTTCTAGCATTATTGAGATATAATGACATATACATTGTGCAAGTTTAAGGTGTATAAAGTGATGATACGATACATAAATATCTCAAAATACTTACCACAATAAAGTTACTTAACACATCTTCAACTCACATAATTGCCATTTTGTTGTTGCTCTGCTGAGAATATTGAAACTCTATTCTCACAGCAACTTTCAAGGATACAGTACAGTATAAACTAGAGTCACTGTGCTGTACATTAGTTCCCTGGAACTTATTCATCCTATAACTGAAAGTTTGTAACTTTTGATCAACAACTCCCCATTTCTCCTACCTCTCAGTCCCTGGCAAGCCCCATATTCTATGCTCTGTTTCTATGAGTTAGATGGTTTTAGATTCCACATATAAATGGTAGCATACATTATTTGTCTTTCTCTGTCTGACTTGTTTCACTTAGCTTAATGCCTTCAAAGTCCATCCATGTTGTTGCAAATGGCAAGATTTCTTTCTTTTTCATAGCTGAATAATGTTCCATTGTGTGCGTGCACGCGTGTGTGTGTGTGACATTTTATTTATCAGTTCGTCTTTCAATGGACACTTAGGGTGTTTCCATATCTTGGCTGTTGTGAATAATGCTGCAGTGAATATGGGAGTGCAGATACCTTTTCAAGTTAGTATTTCCATTTCCTTTGGATATGGTAGATTTCTTTTTAATTTCTTGAGGAACCTCCGTACATTTTTCTATAGTGGCTGCACCAGTTTATATTCCCACCAATATTTCCCAGGGTTCCTTTTTCCCTGCATCTTCAATAGTATTTATTATCGCTTGTCTTTTTCATAATTGTCATTCTAACAGGTATGAGGTGATATCTCATTGTGGTTTTGATTTCCATTTTTCTGATAATTAGTGGTGTTGAGTACCTTTTTGTGTACCTGTTGGTCACTTGTATGTCTTCTTTGCAAAAATGTCTATTCAGTTCCTCTGCCCATTTTTATTTTTTTATACATCTTTATTGGAGTATAATGTGTTAGTTTCTGTTGTACAACAAAGTGAATCAGCTATACTTATGCATATATCCCCTCCCTCTTGAGCCTCCCTCCCACTATCCCTATCCCACCCCTCTAGGTGGTCACAAAGCACTGAGCTGATCTCCCTGTGCTATGCAGCTGCTTCCCTCTAGCTATCTATTTTACATTTGGTAGTGTATATATGTTGATGCTACTCTCACCTTCACCCCAGCTTCCTCCCCCCGTCACTCCCACCCCCCATCACCCCTCCCCATGTCCTCAAGTCTATTCTCTATGTCTCTGTCTTTATTCCTGCATTGCCACTAGCTTCATCAGTACCATTTTTGTTTTTTGTGTTAGATTCCATATGTATGTGTTAGCATACAGTATTTGTTTTTCTCTTTCTGACTTCACTCTGTATGACACTCTTGGATACAGAAGATGTGCCCATTTTTAAATTGGATTGTTTGGGATTTTATTACTGTTGAGTCACATGAGTGAGTTCTTTATGTATTTTAGATAATAACCCCTTATCCGATATATGATTTGCATATATTTTCCCCCATTACCTAGGTCACCTTTTATTTTATTGCTGGTTTCCTTTGCTGTGCAGGAATATTTTTAGTTAGATGTATTCCCACTTTATTTATTTTTTATTTTGTTGATTTTACTTTTGGTGTCAAATCCAAAAAATCATAGGCAAGACTGACATCAAGAAGTTGCCCTCTCAGGTTTTTTTTGTAGGAATTTTATGGCTTGAGGTCTAAAATTTAAGTCTTAATTCACCTTGAGTTGATTGTTCTTGTGATTTTTTTGTGTGTATGGTGTAAGATAGGGATCAAGTTTCATTTTTTTTTTTGCATATGGCTTTCCAGTTTTCCCAACACCATTTATTAAAAAGACTATCCTATCCCCATTGTATATTCTTGGTTCCGTTGTCATAAATTAATTGACTACACATGCATGGGTTTTCTTCTGGGTTCTCAGTTCTCTTCCATTGATCTATATGTGAGTTTCATTCCAGTACCACAGTGTTTTGATTACTATAGCTCTGTATTATAGTTTGAAATCAGAAGTATGATGCTTCTAGCTTTGTTCTTTCTCAAAATTACTTTGGCTATTTGGGGTCCTGGATGTTTCCATACAAATTTTAGGATTGTATTTTTCTATTTCTGTGATAACTGCCATTGGAATTTTGAGAGGAATTAAATTGAATCTTTTGATGGCTTTGGGTAGTATGGACACTTTAACAATATTTACTCTTCTGATACATGAACATGGGATATCTTTCCATTTATTTGTGTCTTCTTCGGTTTCCTTTGTTAATGTCTTCTAGTTTTTGGTGTATAAGTCACTTCCTTAGTTAAACTTATTTCTAATTATTGTATTGTTTATGTTGTTGTAAAAGGTACTGCTTTCTTCATTTCTTTTTCAGATAGTTCATTCTTAGTATATAGAAATGAAGCTGATTTTTGTATGTTGATTTTTATCCCCAAACTTTACAGAATTTGTTTATTAGGTCTAAAGTTTTTTGGTGGAGTGTTTAGGATTTTCTATATGTGTGATCATGTCATCAGAAAACAGACAGTTTTAGCTCAACATAATAAAGACCATATAGGACAAGCTCACAGATAAAACCATACTCAATGGTAAAAGGTTAAAAGCTTTTCCTCTAAGATCAAGCACAAGAAGAGTGTGTCACTCACTATTCCTTTTCAACATGCACCAGAAGTCCTAGCCAGAGCAATTAAATAGGCAAAAAAAAGAAATAAAAGGCATCCAAATTGGGAAGTTAGAATTGCAGTTTTTGAAGCCAAGATCAACTATTCTCAATTCCAGTGTGCACAAATAATTCCTAATCACGTTTTAAGTAATTTCTTTGGCATAGTCTCAGTGAAATAGAATGAAGGTTTAAGAGGATATTATTTTTAAAGTTTCTCCTTGCATAACATTTGTGGATGGATTGCTTAAAGTTTAACAAATACTGTTAGTCCTTTTGAGATGCTATAGCAAAATACCATAGACTGGATCGCTTAGAAACGACAGAAATTTATTGGTCACAGTTCTGGAGGATGGAAAGTCCAAGATCAAGGCAACGGCATTGTCTCCTAGTGAGGGCTGTCCACCTTGTTCATAGCAGGCACCTTGTTCTTGTGTCCTCACATGGTAGAAGGGGCTACAGATCTCTCTGGAGCCTCTTTGTAAAGGCAATAATCTCATTCATTACAGTTCCACCGTCATGCCTGAAGCACCTTCCAAAGGCCCCACCTACTGGTACTGTCACATTGGGCATTTGGATTTCAACATATGAATTTGGGGGTGGGAGGGCATAAATATTCAGACTAATAATATCAAATACTGTAACACAATACTAATAACATACTAACAAATACTGATAATATCTCATGCTAAAAAAAAATTGTGACCATAATAAATAGCTTATGAAAAGTGAGAGGAGGGATAATTGGTTGAAGATATTCTCATATGTCCTTGCTATGAATCTACTCTATGCAGAAGATATAATGAAGGGGGATTTTCACCATCCAAGAAGATTCTAATCTAGTCCCTTAGTCAATTTATTCATGCTTTCACAGGAAATTATATAGTAACCAAGTGTATTATTTTAATGGAAATTTAGACAAAGATAAACATATTGAATAATGAAGGGTAAGAGATACAAGGTACTGTAACAGAAATATACTTTAAAAATCAGAAACACCATTTGTAAACCACTGGTAACATATAGGATATGCAAAAAGTCTTGACTTTTTGATGAAATAAACTCTATGACCTGCTGATATTGAAGAACTGTCAGGAGCCAGTGGGATGGTACCTGAGAAAAATGTCACAATACAGATGGACTCTTACAGTGATTTTCTTAAGGGGATACTAAAATATTGGGATCGAGTGACTTGAACAGATCTCAAAGGAAAATCAGTCTCTCAATGTGAACAGTCCTCTCTTTCATACACTTAGAAATATTAAACTCTGTGATAAATAAAATAATAACCCATAAGACAGTTCTCTATTTGACCTCGGAGAAGACATATCAGTGTGGCCCTCAGGGTAAATGATATTTAAAAAAAACTTTAATACTAGTTTCACTTTACTGCAGGTTATTGATGTATATTCAGACAATGTAAGAAAAAGTTAGTAGGTGGTTTAAGCTATGACTGTTAACAGTATAAGACAATGACAGCTCGTATAGTGTTTTGCTAAAGAGATTGTTTTAAAACCTCATCCCCGGTGTTAGGTGCTACCTCAATATAAAGAAATACAAAGACAATTCTCCAGTTTCCAAGATTAATGTCTTATTGAATAGCTACTACAAGAAATGCTAACTTGGAAAGATAGGAAGCAGATGGCCAACCTGTTCATCAGACTTTTTTAAGGGAAAAATATTCGTGGATATGATCATCAAGATTTAAGCTCAAATCTACCCAATTTATTGAGTACCTGGTATGGACAAGAGGCTGTGCTAGGTACTTAAACTTACATATGTATTTATTTAAACCTCACAAGGTATACATTTATTCATATGCATCAAAGTTGATCATTAACACAGTATAGACTTAACCTTGGTTCTTTATCTTGACATTAATAGGCAAGTTAGTATGAAGAACAATAAACTTGGTTGAGGAAGAAACAAAATCTATGCTTTGAAATGTCAACCAACTAGTTTATTAAAGAGTTAAATTAAAATACAAATAAACATGTGACAGACAATGCATAATAATTTGAGGGTTAACTATAAACCATTTCTTACCATTCTGCCATTTCTGCACTTAATTGATGTTGCAGAAATTTGTGCATAGCAGGCCACGTTGGAGGGATGACCCTTCTTGAATGTGCGTGCACTCAGCCAGTGCCAAAAGCCATATGCCCTCTGCAGGTGAACGCCTTCTGAAAGTGCCCTCTACTTTCTATCATGGCTTAGATGGGTGAGGGGCATTTTTCACCTGAATATTTCTAGGAAGTGTTCTCAATTTATTCAAAGGGTTATTTCTCAATGTTGGTTTTATATACTTGCAATTGTGTACTAACTACAGCAAAAGGGCTTTTTTTTGCTTACTCTCTTTCATGCCAGCTGCATTTGAGTAACACCAGCAGTTGCTAATGTATCGTCTCAAAGGTTGTCATTTTAGGTACTTCAAAAAGATAAGAAGTTCTTGTGGGTAAGGGAGGACAGACAATTTAGATGTTGTGGAAAGGGTGGCAGAATATATTTGCAAATAGCAATTAAGGAAATGGCTTGAGTGAGTATGGATGGGAATAGATATTGTAAGTGTTCTGGTCCTTAAAAAAAAAAAAATCATCACGTCATTTAGGTCTCACCTAGCTCAAACATTCCATTGGACATGGTTTTTGAGCTCTATGAAAGAGATTGTCACCCTCATGTATCCATCCTCATTCCCCGTATAGGAAGATATTCTCCTTCCAATAAATCTAAGGAGGTTTGGCAATATTTTCCAGTTGTGGTGGGTAAAATAGAAACTCCATGTGTCACACAGTGCAGTATACCAGAAAGATAGAAAATTTTGTCTGGCTGTCTAAACTTACTTTTGTTCTTAACAAAGAGGACCCTTTCCCACTAAGCCAGTGTCCCAACATTTGTACGTCTGGCAGAATGATGGCACAATCTGTGATTTAAAACAAAAATTGAATTAGTTACCAACTTCTAAAAGTCAGTGGCTTTTTTTTGAAAAAAAAATAGTGATGTATGACTCATTTTGAAAAATTGGATAGTATAGTAAGACTTAGCTGTTATTGCTACCTGGTACCATATCCAAATCTCTCTGTACTTTTTATTGTCTTCCCAATACTGAAGCATTTTGGTCAGCTCCCATTTATCATTGTATTCACACTGCTTTTCTTTATGGTAGAAGTTAGAAGAAAATAAAACGTATATTTTACCCATGCCTCTATTAAGTGTGGGGAAATTAAAGATAGACGTAGAAGGCTATAATTTACCCTGGCTGTGGTAGTTGATTTTGTGACTTTTGTAGAAAGTCATTATTGTGTTTGTGTGTGTGTTATGGGTGTATATGCATATCTATATATCTATATCTAGCCTTTCACTATAGTCACTTCAAGGGCTGGAACTGGTTTTGATTTTTGTTTTTCATTTTTGTCTCCATGTCTGTTATAAATTAGGAATACAATTTAGTGAGTAAATACTTAATGATGGTGAAACTAAATCAGGAGGTAATGAGCTTAAGGGAGGTCTTACCTAAATTTCAGTAAAATGTTTTCTACTGACTTTAGGACTTATTCCAACTAGACATTAAATATTTCTCCTTGGGATAGTTACTGGCAGAACATTACTGCATTTAATATTTTTACTTCCTCTTTCATAGTCTCTGTCATTAATGTGTTTTATGGCAAACCACTTCTTTAAAGGAAAGGAAAATGCTCTCAAGGAACCTGAACAGTATGGAGCTAGACAGAGATGAAACATGGTGCTGAATAACAATTTAGCCCATCATTAGGGTAGAAGGGACAGGGACAGGGTAGAAGGGACAGGGTAGAAGGAGGTCACTAGGAGACACAGCATCAGTTAAGAAAATCAGAGTCCAGAAAGGAAGAAAAAATATTGGGAAATAGGATTTATAGTTGTTTTCCAAGAGGCAAGGCCCTAGGAACAGTTTTAAGGTCTAATTTTGCCTTTATTTTTTTGGTCGAGGGTTACTTGTAACTGTGCCACATGTATGAATACAGAATCTTAAAGGCACTACTCTAATCTACTCCTAATCTAGGAAATTAAATGTAGATGAATTTAAGTCATATTTTCTAGTGATATACCTTGATTAGACTTGTATGGAAATCATATTTCCTTGACTGAATTTATGTAAAACACCGATTTTTATTATTAGAGTGGAAGATACTCCGATTTAATCAGGCACATATTTAATAACTTTTTAAAATGGTAATGGTCTACAAAAAAACTAATATTACCCAGATTATTATTAAATAAAAGGTAAATAATTATTAATTATATTAATAAGAATTTCTTCATGTTTCTCCATATATTCATGGAATATGTTGTTTAAACCGTGTTTTCATCATTTACCTTATTTAATAATGCTTAACATTAATTTCAGAAAAAAAATAAGTATTATTTGGATGAACTCGTGTTAAGGAGAAGAAAAAAGTCCTGCCCTAGGGCATAGTGATATGCACATTACTTTTCAAGATTTGCAGTAAAGAAATGAGCTTGTTTTAAAATACAAGGTAAAGACACAGTATTCTATGTTGTTTTGCAGTTCCTTTACTGCAGCTCTCATTCACACATGTTATGGTGCCTTCACTTCATTAATGTCCTCCTTTCATAGAAGGGATAGAGACCTCAGACAGTGAAAAATACAGACAGAAACATTCACTGAAACAAAGCAACACGTTTAGAAACACCACAATAGAATTTTCACAAAAAAGAGCCTATGCAAATAAATAACTTGTACATCCATATATAAGGCTTCTAAAACAAATTGCATATTTATGACAATTAATTATGGAAAATTCTATATCTTACGGATCAATGACAAAATGGGAGCTTAGCTAAGAGCTGTGGGAAGGTTACCTTGCAGTATTTGTGAGCCTTCAGAGAGTAGGCATTAAACTAAATCTATTAAACAAGTTTCTAGTTAGGCACCTGTGATCTGGGGCTGTAAATGTATACAGTGGTTTCTTTAGCTATATGAGTTCTTTGCACATACTGTCTATATGGGACAGAAATTCCCTCTGAGGTTAGAGATTTCAAGTTTCTTATAATGCACCTTAAAACGGCCACTGTCCTTTTGCAAAAATAAATAATTTCGAAAGAATCATTTTTAATCCATAGTTTCAAAGACAAATCATGGTGCTAAAATGTTTCTGCCTTTATATTTCTTTGAGTGCAGAACTAATATTTACCATCAGTTTCTGTGATTTGCTTTGCTCAGACAACAGCTTGACATGGATGATCTTATATTTCCTCATTCTTTTTTTTTAAAAATTTTTTTATTTATTTATTTATTTTTGGCTGTGTTGGGTCTTCGTTTCTGTGCTAGGGCTTTCTCCAGTGTGGCAAGCGGGGGCCACTCTTCATCGCGGTGCGCGGGCCTCTCACTATCGCGGCCTCTCTTGTTGAGGAGCACAGGCTCCAGACGCGCAGGCTCAGCGGCCATGGCTCACGGGCCCAGCTGCTCCGTGGCATGTGGGATCTTCCCAGACCAGGGCTCGAACCCATGTCCCCTGCATCGGCAGGCGAACTCTCAACCACTGCGCCACCAGGGAAGCCCTTCCTCATTCTTTATGCTTGTATCTCATCTGAAAAATTAAGGAGACCATAACATGTTCATGGAGGTTCTCTTCATGTCCAGAAGGCCAGTAGGCAATCCTTCCCTTGTCCTCAGTTAATAAGAATTGAATTGGATTATGTTTATCAATACATCTGCAACCAAACTCTGTGAGTATAAAATACATATGTTATATGGCTATAAATATACATGTGTATCTATAGGAACAAATATATAACTATATGTGTTATACCTACCTATAAATAATATATATTTTAAGCATCCAGACATTGGCCAAATTGCTGTAAATTTGTGTTAAATTATTTTATATGATGAATTTAAATACTTATATATAGTATATAACTGATATAATTATTATATATAAATTATATGTGTGTAAATATTTTAAATAATTATACATAATAATTATTATTTAGGGATGTATGGGTTAATAATGAGTCTCCCTGGAAGCTTCAGGTGTTTACTGAACATAAAAGACTATTAAATACCCCAAAGATAAAAATCTTCCAATTTTTTTTTTTTTTTTTTTTTTTAATTTTTTTCAGTACACGGGCCTCTCACTGTTGCGGCCTCTCCCGTTGCGGAGCACAGGCTCCGGACGCTCAGGCCCAGCGGCCACGGCTCACGGGCCCAGCCGCTGCGCGGCACGTGGGATCCTCCCAGACCGGGGCACGAACCCGTGTCCCCTGCATCGGCAGGCGGACTCTCAACCACTGCACCACCAGGGAAGCCCAAAAATCTTCCAATTCTTAAATGGTTGATTTGTTTGAAAATATATCTTTAATAGAAAATTACCTAAAATCTTGGACATAATTTTCTTCATCTGTTCAAATGATAATATCACACTTGTCAGAGAGTTATTGAAAGGATTAAATTAGATTACCTATGTATAAAACTAGGCAAATTATCTTGTTTGGAAAAAAAACTATAACAATAAAAGTTAGATGTCTTGAGGAATATGTACAAAACATTTGATTTATTTGTTGTGTTTAGAGTGACTCACCTCCTAACTATTTGAAACCATTGTTTTCAGTTAGCTTCCTGAAGTAAAATACCTGAAATTTTTGTTTTAAGCTAACTGTTAAATTTAAAAGAAAATTAAACATATATCCTAAACTTTATTCAATTACCATTTTTCCCCCCTGAACTGATCAGTTATTAGATGGATGTGACTAAAGCAAGTAGTCATATGTCCGTGGGCTTATTTTGTTCAATTTGTGCTGAAAAGTAATCAAGAAATTTTTATTTCACATTTGTTCCTAGATGCGTGGACCCTACAATTATGTTGCTTTTAAAATCTGTAGTATAATAGATGTTTTGTTAGAATATTAGTGTATTTTATAAATGTAATGTATTTTGATGTTGTTACAATGTTACATTATCCATTGTATCTAATTACAAAAAGATTTGGCTCTTGCAAAATGTATGCATCCTTGTAGAGTATGATTAATGCCTGTTATTTCTAGGGGTGTAATTTTGGGAGCAATTTTCTATAAAACTGCTTAAACTGTTACCTTATAAATCTGAAATCATTTGGCACAGTATTCATTTAACCAAATTACTGTGCTAATAGCAATTCCTCCTTCTAAATGGTTTCCAGAGTTAGTAGATATGTATGTGCCTCTCATCAACTTCTAGTATTTATGACTAGAGCAATGGTTGTCCTTCTCTGCACAGGGCATACTGTTTATTTAACACTTCTTGTTACTGGCCTTTCTCTATGGCTCCAAAAGTTGCTAACATTGATTGAAACCTAATTTATAGGCAGTTTCTTCAAGGAGAAGAACCAGTTTTAAAGGTTAAGATTCAAGTCTTCTTTTAACCAACCAATGAAGTAAAATGGATAATTCACTTATTTTTCCATTAAAATTATTAAGAGCCTGCTGTTTATAAGATAGTAATAGGCAAATCAAATTCAAGGACATAAAGTTTGAAACTCTTTCTTTAAGCAAAGTAGATTGGGGGGAGTCTCTTGCAGGATGGCAAGTGTGGAAAAAAATCTTTATGAATGCTCGAGCTATGGAAATTAAGGAATTGTTGATAGAGGAAATGGCATTAAAACCATGTTTCTAAACAAAGCCTTAGGGCTGAGAAAGTTTAGGGTTTGTTTAGAGTTGCTGAGTTGAGATTTGTGTGGTGCTTAAAGAAAGAGAAGGGAAGACATGTAATATGTCAGTAGGGACAGAATACAGCAGTTGCTATTAAAAAATTGGGGACTAAGAATATTGTTCAGCAACTAGTGGCTTAACACAGAAGAGTGTGAGTAGCAGAAGAAGATGAATAGGGGCAAGTTTTAGGAAACCATACCTTGGTACATATAGAATAATGTGGAATAGAGAAAAATAGAAATGTGAAGGGATTGAAATAGGATGATGGCACTAAGAATGGGAAAATATTTTCAAGAGAAACTCAGAAGAGTTGATAGGACTTAGACTCAGAAAATAGAAGTAAATGAAAAGGAGAGTCAAATTTGATTTGATTTTGACAAATGTGACAAATTCGACTTTGAGGGTTTCCAGTCTTACTGATAGAGAGTAATATCATGGAAATAAATAGTTGTTAGGAGAAATATTTCAACCTGGCCAGATATGCTAATAGGAAATTGGGGAGAGGAAAAGGGAAGCTTTTGAGAAATATCCGGGTTGAAAGCAAACATTTGTGAGTGATTCTAATAGAGGAGGTGACGTGGAGTCATGAGATTGCCTGAATTCCTTGAGGGAACTTGGAGAAACAAAATCAGTCTAGGAATAATTTATGGGAAAAACATAACAGGTGTTTAAAGAATAAAATGGAAAAGAAAATAAGAAAAATGAAGACAGAGAATTAGGACAGCGGAGAGAGAGCACATTTTCTCAAAAATAAGATGAAGAAGGAAGAAAGAGCATTGGTTCTGGGAAGTCACCAGAGTTGAGAGGAAGGGCCAGAGTGCTCCATCTCCTTGCATTCATAAACAAAAAGACTAATTTTGGGGCGAAGAGAGGCCAGTCTCACTGAGAATATCGTGAAAGTTTTGACTCTCCCTGGGAAAACATAAATGATCCGTACAAAAACTTTTACAGTTCATCTCAGATGACTGATGAATTTTGTAAAGTTCATTCAGGGACTGTAGGTTAAGACAACTTTGAAAATAAAGAAATCTTCCATAGCAACTTCAACAAATTTCAAGGATCAAGCATAGGTTAAGCTTATATGATGAGTTATAGACCTCTCTTTTCAGATCCTGTTCCATTTGCAGTAACTTACCTTGTTTTTTTCCTCCTTATTTATGATTAATTTGAAGAATGACTATAAGGATAGAAATGTTTATGAGGAGAATGGCTGGTAGTTCTAGTTTACAACCTGAATCCCAGGAAAATGTCATTCCTTAGCCAATAACTGCATGGTTAAAATAGACAGAACTAAGAACATCATCTTAATGGAAACTGGGGGAAATACAGTATAGATAGTCCTCAAAACTGTTGGGAGTTATACCTTTGACAACATTTAGAAAATACACTCTGTGACTTTCTTTCCTGCTCAGCATTCCCCTCTTTTCAGGGAAAGCTTCTGAACTACCATCTTTAACAATACTTCTGTCTTAGGGCAGTTTCCAAAGAGTAAAACCCTGTGAGAAGGATTTGTGTACATCCAAATGATTTACTAAGGAAGTGCTTCCAAATGAAATCTGTAATGTAGTGAGAAAAGCAGACAAGAAGGGGAAGAAGCCATGAAGCTATTTCAGGCAAAGTTCCATACTCACCCTGATTCATAGGGGAACTCTGGACTATACATTAAACTTCAATGTTTGTCCCAACTGGAGCAGGGAGTAGGAGTGTAATACTGCTTCATCTGCATAGTCATTCATTGTTGAAAGCTTTGGGGAGCAGATAGTAAGCTCCAAGGCACTTAGAGATGCCATTCAACGCAGGCAAAGCATTTGCAGTAGTCCTTGAGTAGTGCTGGTGATATCATTGTAACGGTGGTAATAATATCCAAAAAATATTATGCCTGGTAATATTCTTTGCTCTGAAATAAAGCTTGATATTAATATAGTCACTGTAACTTTCTTTACCAGAGTGTAAGCCAGATATACCTTTTTTCATCCTTTTACAATTAACCTGAATGTATCTTTGTATTTTAAATGCATTTCTTGTAAGTGACATATAGTTAAGTCTTGTGTTTTTTATTCAAGCTGGCAATCTATGTTTCTAATTAGGGCATTTGAACTAATTGCTTTTAATATGATTATTGAGATGGTTAGGTTTAAATATATTATCTTGCTCAATGTTTATGTCTTATATCATCTCTTCTCT
Organism: Kogia breviceps; assembly: GCF_026419965.1. NCBI lineage: Eukaryota > Metazoa > Chordata > Mammalia > Artiodactyla > Physeteridae > Kogia > Kogia breviceps. The sequence continues at coordinate 49,593,486 of NC_081317.1, read as the reverse complement.
GTTCCCTTTTCTACTCTTACTGCCTTCTTTTGGATTTTTTGAAGATTCCATTTTATCTCCTTTGTTAGCTTAATAGTTGTAATTCTTTGTATTGGTTTTTTAGTGCTTGCTGTAGGAGTTTAGTCTAGATCTTTAATTAATCACAGTCTACTTTTAAATGATATTATAGTACTTCATTATAAGGTGAATTTTAATTTTTGGGGTGATAGATATTTTTATTTCTACATTTGAAAGGGTTGCAGGTTAGTTATTTGGGAACCGTGTGATCCTTTTTGGGTCCTGATTTTTAAAATTTTGTGAGGTGGGATTAGAGCAGTATTAGTCCAGGCTTAATTATTCCTCACTGTAGAGGCAGGGTCTGTCTTTGGAATGTTGTGGTTTTCCAGTCTGGCTGTTGAGAAAAGGTACTATTTCTAGTCCCATGTGAGTGATGTACACTGTTTAATTTAAACCATTTGATAGGTTCTTTCCTGAAGAGTTTATAAAATATTTATCTTTTAAATTAGTTGAGATTTGTTTTTGAAGTATAATTGACCTATAATACTATATTAGTTCCTGTTACACAACATAGTGATTTGATATTTCTATACATTTCAAAATGGCCACCACAAGTCTGGTTACAATCTGTCACCACACTAAGATACTACATAACTATTGACTGTACATTTCATACCCATGACTCATTTATTTTGCAACTGGAAGTTTGTATCTCTTTTTTTTTTTTTCGGTACATGGGCCTCTCACTGTTGCGGCCTCTCACTGTTGCAGCCTCTCCCGTTGCAGAGCACAGGCTCCGGACACACAGGCTCAGCAGCCATGGCTCACGGGCCCAGCCGCTCCGTGGCATGTGGGATCCTCCCGGACCGGGGCACAAACCCGTGTCCCCTGCATCGGCAGGCAGACTCTCAACCACTGCGCCACCAGGGAAGCCCTGGAAGTTTGTATCTCTTAAACTCCCTCACCTATGTCTCTCCTCCACCACACTCTCCCCTCTGGCAACCACCTGTTTGTTCTCTATGTATCTATGACCCTGTTTCTGTTTTTCTATGTCTATTCATTTGTTTTTTTAGAATTGACATATAGTGAAATCATACAGTACTTGTCTTTCTCTGTCTGAGTTATTTCACTTAACATGGATGGACGTAGCAGATATTGTGCTATCACAAATGACAAGATTTCATTCTTTTTTATGGCTGAGTAATATTCTATTGTATATATATATGCCACATCTTCTTTATTCATTCATCTATTGGTGGGCACTTAGATTGCTTCCATTACCATGGCTATTGTAAATAATGCCATAATGAACATAGGGGTGCATATATCTTTACAATAATGTTCTCATTATTATACCTAGGAGTGGAATTGATGGATCATATGGTAGTTCCAACAAACAAACAAACTCATAGAAAAAGAGATCAGATCCCTGGTTACCAGAGGTGGAGGGATGAGGGGGATTGGATGAAGGCAGTAAAAAGGTACAAAGTTCTAGTTACAAGATAAATAAGCAGTATGGATTTAATATACAACATGATAAATGTAATTGACACTGCTGTATGTTTCTTATGGAAGTGATAAAGAGAGTAAATCCAAAGAGTTCTCATCTCACAAGGAAAATTATTTTTTTCTATTTCTTTAATTTTGTATTTTACAAGGTGATGAATGTTCACTAAACTTATCATGTTAATTATTTCATGATGTATGTGAGTCAGATTGTTATACTGTACACCTTGTACACAGTGCTATATGTCAATTATATCTCAATAAAACTGCAAGGAAACAAAAACAAAAAATAGCTGAGATTTATAATACTTTATAGCATGTATGTTCCATCTTGGTTAATGTTTCAAATGCATTTGAACAGTGATTAGATTCTACAACCCATTGGCTGTAGTGTTCTATAAATAGCAGGTTAGTAGAGATGGTAGACAACAATATTCACATATTTTTTATTTTCATTTTTATTTTTCTTTGAACACTTCCTGAGAGGGGTGTTAAGAACTCCAACTGTGATTGTAAGCTTACCTCAATCTCCATTAGTTTTGTCAGTTTTTATGTGAAGCTCTGGTATTAGGTATAAAAATAAAGGATTTTATATCTTCTTGATGAATTGATCACTTTATTATCAAATTTCCCCCCTTAAACCTGTTAATACTTCATGTTTTGAACTCCATGTTCTTTGTGTCTGATATTAATATAGTCATACCAAATCAATATGCTTAATTGCATTTTGCCATCCTTTTACATTTAGCTATCTTTTTCTTTATATTTAATGCCCATCACTCATTGGCAGCACTGAGTTAGGACTTGTTATTTATTTATACTTGTATCTGTGTTTTAATTGGAGTATACAGTCCATTTACATTTAATATAATTATTGATGTGATTGGTTTTAAGTCTATATTCATTTTCTATTTGTTCCACCCGTTCTTTTTTCTTCTGTTTTCACTTTCCTGGGTCTTTATATATTTTTAGTATTAGGTTTGATTTAGCATTTTTAGTGTTATATTGTATTCCCTTTATTACCTGTATTGTTAGTGATGTTATATTACATTACATAATATATTATCTATTTCTTTTTCTATGTTCCTAAATTCAGTTTCTGGCTCTACCACCCAGCATCTCAGATAGAAACCTCACATTCTTGGACTTAGTTTTAGCTCACCTCCAATCAGGTACCAGGTCTATTTTTACCTTCCCAAATCTTTTAAATCCCACGTATCTTCTTTAGAAGTAATCAATATGACTGCCATAGTTCGGGATCATATCACCTTTTACCTAATAAAATATAATGGCCTCTTAACTAGTTTGTCCTCTTATTTGACCATGACCAGTCTATCAATTTTAGATTAATGTTGAGATTCAAGGTCTCACATAATGAAATGGAAGATCAAGTGATATGTGAGATCAAAGTACTTTAAAGACAGGGTTTTGGGCTTCCCTGGTGGTGCAGTGGTTGAGAGTCCGCCTGCCAATGCAGGGGGCACGAGGCCGTGACCCGGTCCAGGGATCCGGCATGCCACGGAGCGGCTGGGCCTGTGGGGCATGGCCGCTGAGCCTGCGCGTCCGGAGCCTGTGCTCCGCGACGGGAGGGGCCATGGCGGTGAGAGGCCTGCGTACGGAAAAAAAAAAAAAAAAAAAAAAAGACAGGTTTTAAATGGATCTGTTTGGCCCTCACAGCTTGTTGTATGATGGAGAAACTACTGTGAGAAAAGAAGAATGAACAGGAGGAAAGATAAACTGAGGGAAAAAAAGAGAATATTGAAGACTCTTTTTAGTGAGTGCAGGGATTATGTGTAAGGATTATGTGTAAAATCAACAGGGGTGATGGAAACCAAAGGCTGGTGAATGGGCTAGAGGATCTCCTGACTTGCAGGGAGAAAGAAGAGGCCACCTGGAGTAAATCACCTTCAGTTTATGTCCTTCCTATGCATGTCCTTAGTCTATTCAATTTCATGATGATTTGCATATAGTATGCTCAAATGGTTTAAGTGGAAAGATAATTAAATGACTAAAGATGGGTGAATGAGTAAGACATTTCTGTTTGTGTTCATTTCACTGGGCCTAAGATCTACTTAAATGAGACATTTTTGTTTATGTTTCATTTCACTGGTCTAAGATCTACCATTTTCCCCCCAGTGTGGTAAAGAGAATTAAGGTTTTCAAAGGAAAGCATTTCTGGAATAGTCTTGTTGAGAAATGTAGGGTCATTGCCATGAAGTGAAGAACATCAAAAATGTATAAATTGAAGACTGGTAGGAAAAAATATTGAAATGGCTGAAGGCATCTTGAGTGACATGACATTTACACAGTGATTTTGTAAATTTAAATGGTATGTCACAGGATTCAAGTAAGTTGGAACATTTATTTTCAAAATGTTTTCTTTCAAAAATATTGTATGTCTATTATGCTAATTGTAGAAATTTAAAGGTGATATTAGCAAATCTATTTTAATCTGAATTAATGCATGGCATTCTTAAAGTTCCAAATTAAATTCAAACATATTCATGCTCTGTCAACATTGCAATATCCAATTGATATTCTAAGGCTTTGGATACATTATCACATGTATTTATTTATACAAAATTAGAGTATTGAAACAGTTATCGACTGGATACTTAATAAGCAATATCATCTGAGATTTACAGTTAAAGTAGAAACAGCCTTTTTTCTTAATTTATCTGGATATATGTAAAAAAAAAAACAAACTTCAATAACTTGTCAGTGTATAAGCCTAGTAAAATGAGACAGGTTTTTCTTTGCTTAAGTAGTTTTGAAGCTTAAGGTTGCTCTCAAAAACAGTGGAAATTGTGGTAAAGGGCAGTTGGGAGGAGATTGATAGACTCAGTGGCTAAACTGTGGATCAGCTAAATTGCCAGACAGAAAAGGGGAAAGAAACAGTTGGAAGGGGTCCTCCTGGGTTTAGAAAAAATATCAAACGTCTACCTCAGGATTTATTTGTTTAAAGAAACTTGAATTTGATTGGATCAGTCTGTGAAGCAGTTTATAAACTAGGGCATTGTTGAAAACAAGGTAGCAATCAGTTGGCAATTACTGTACTTTAGCAGGGTGAGTATAGTCAGGGAAAGAAGCAGTGGAAAAAAAAAAAAAAAAAAAAAGCCCTACCAAAAGCACTATCATCTCAGGGCAACTGTAGGCATACCCAAGTCTCTGCCACCTGAGGAGCAACTTCAGAGGCTTCACAGTGAGGAGAAGAAATAGACATCACTAAAGGAATCCAATAAATCACTAAATAAATAAATAAGCCAATAATAATAACAAACAAGCTCCTGATGAGGAGACAGTAGCCAGAGGAAACTACTTTTTGATAAAAATATGTATTATAAAGTTGGTAGTGGAACTCCTCCCCACCCCCAACACATATATGCAGTGATTTCCAGTGTCAGCAGGCTGATTAGAAGCTGAACCTTCTGGTTCTAGGTGGTTATGTATGCAGCTGAATCCCTTCCAGGGAGAAGCTGGGAGATGGGCATTTTTGTCTGCTCCCTCTGCACTGAGCTCAGGTATGTAGCTGAGGAATGTGCTTCTGTGCCCATTTCAAAACTTTTTCTTTGTTTGCTATAGTCCTGTAGGACTTGTGAATGAAAGCCACATGTGCTGTAAGAGCTAGTTGATTTGGAACCAATATCAATATCGATTCACTGGTTTTGGCAAAGGTACCATACTAACATAAGGTATTAGTGGAAGCTGGGTGTGGAGTTATATGAAAACTCTTGGTACCATTTTGGAAAATTTTTAGTCAATCTAAAACTGTTTTAAAAGCTTAAACTTAGGGGCTTCCCTGGTGGCGCAGTGGTTGAGAGTCCACCTGCCGATGCAGAGGACGCGGGTTCGTGCCCCGGTCCGGGAAGATCCCACATGCCGCGGAGCGGCTGGGCCCGTGAGCCATGGCCGCTGAGCCTGCGCGTCCGGAGCCTGTGCTCCGCTACGGGAAAGGCCACAACAGTGAGAGGCCCGCGTAACGCAAAAAAAAAAAGCTTAAATTTATTAAGAAAATATAAAAAGCACAGTGTTGGACCGAAAGATATTGGTCATTTAGTAATTTATTGGTGTCTTGATTTAATATTAGAAAGAATGGATTATATCTGTATACACGTTTTATTCAGGATTGAGTCATACTCCAAAGAATTTTTTTTTTTTTTTTATGTTTTAACTGAATTATGTGAGGAGTACATACTAAAGAGTGTCAGTGTTGGGAGGTAGAAGATAATGCCTAGGGAAAATATTTTTAGGCCACACTTATTTTTCTTTATAATTTAGTGAAACAAGCAAGATCCAGACCCTACCTCAGACCTACTTAATCAGAGTCTTCATTGTACCAAGATGCCTAGGTGAATTGTGTGCATGTTAAAGTTTGACAGCTAAGTTGTTGCTGACCCCTTTTAAATTTGCTCTATTCCCTCCTTTGCTATAATCCTTGCTTTCCCCTTTTATACCAGGTAGATCCATTTTTTGTTCTCATTTGCCTTTCCTGAGGACCCACCAAATAGGCACTGAAGTTTGCAGCCTCTGCTAACTAACTGTTCAATTAAGTGAAGATCCTGACCATCTACCGATGCACTTATTAATGAAGATACATTTTTAAAAGTATGAATCCTTGGTTCCATTAGATTCCATTTAGGAAGCAGAGAGGGTTAGGATTAAGCTGACAAGTGAAGGGAGAAAAAAGTTAGCAGCTGATACCCCTTAGAATTTGGCTACTTGTTTACATGATTATTAGTAATTCTCCCAACATTTTGAGGATTCCAATAGACCACTAACAAATGTTTTACTTAAAGTAGCTGAGTACATATACAAGTACTATTAACTTTTCTTAAAAAGTATAATTTAAAAAGTTTATTGAGATACAATTGACATAAAATTATGTTAGTTTCAGCTATTCAATATAATGATTCAATATTTGTATATATTACAAAATGATCACCACGATAAGACTAGTTAACATCCATTACTACACATAAGTACAATTTTTTTCTTACAAGAACTTTTAAGCTCTACTGTTTTAGCAACTTTCAAATATACGGCACAGTATTATTAGCTATAGTCACTGTGCTGTACACTACATCTGCATGACTTATTTTATTTTTGATTAGTGAAAATGTTCAACAGTATCCTTAGTACTATGTTTAATTGAGGGAGATAGGTAGTCTCTCTTGGTCTTAATATTTTGTAAATCCTCATCTTGGTTCATAATATCTTTTTAGGAAAACCTGGCAAAATCTTGCTTCTAATGACAAAAGTCAGGGATAAATTTAAATTAACAGATGTTTAAAGAATTCTACCTTTGTGTTGACGATGAGTAAACCTAAGCTCAAAAAGTTGAAATATCTAATAATGGGACAGTGGCAGGGCTGTGATTTGAACAACTGTTGAATGATTCCAATGTCCATGTGATTAATCACTCGCTGTAATGCTTCTTTGGAGTTTCTGTGATAAGAAAAAAAAAGAGAGATGGAAAGAGAAGTATGTGCTCTCTACTCAATTTAATCTATGATAACTAAAAAAAAATTAATTTGGATCTTTTTGTTTGAGTTGTAGACCACTGGGTAAAATGCATGAACATGTGCAGTTAATTGCAGATGAGCAATAATGTTCACACATTAGCATAAGAAAGTGAAAGAAGTATTTATCCTTAAGGGTGTAGAAGATAAAAGTATGAAGTCAAATTGGGAGGACTATTCTGGAAACCAAGGAGCCTAAAAAGTCTGTGGAGAATATGAAATTCAGTGTGTTAGAGTTAGCCTCTTTTTCTGCTGTAGGAGACACAGGTGATAAGTATCAACATGATCAGACATCTGAATATATTCAGCTTAAGAAAATTCTTACCCAACTTCAAGAGAACATGTTCAAATTATTCAAACCTGTTCATGCCAGCAAATGTGGCCTTAACTCCAGACCTTTTCTCATTTACTAAGTCACCCAAGGTTCTGGATAACAATTCATATGGAAACAGATTTCTGTTTATGCTGTGGTTACCAACCAGTGTTGACTCCTTGGTTCTGAATTTGTTCTTTGCTAACTTTACTAGGCTTATACACTGACAAGTTTTTGAAGAGTTTTTTTTTTTTTTTAACATATATCCAGATAAATTAAGAAAAAAGGCTATTTCTACTTTAACTGTAAATCTCAGATGATATTGCTTATTAAGTATCCAGTCGATAACTGTTTCAATACTCTAATTAATTTTGTATAAATAAATGCATGTGATAATGTATCCAAAGCCTTAGAATATCAATTGGATATTGCAATGTTGACAGAGCATGAATATGTTTGAACTTAATTTGGAACTTTAAGAATGCCATGCATTAATTCAGATTAAAATAGATTTGTTAATATCACCTTTTAATTTCTACAATTAGCATAATAGACATACAATAATTTTAAAGAAATTGCTTTTTTGTTCTTCATGATGGTAGTGTTTCAATCTTTTTTTCCACATCCACACTTCATCACTGAATAGGGATGGGATTTTCCTTCCCAGTGGGGTTTATAGCAAACTGCCTCATTTGTGCTTTATGAGGATCAGCGCTCCCATATTATAGTGTAGATTTTGTCCTCAAAAGTCTAGGCTTTCAATTGTTTAAATGTGCCAATTAACCTACACGTTATCTAGTTTCCAATTATAACTCCAAATCAAAATGACTTTATTAAGTACCTGTCCTTTGATCAGCACCATATCAGTATTAAGAAGATGGCTGTGATATGGTTGACATATTAATGCTTAAATATCTATTTAGGAATTGCTTGGAAAAAATCTATGTATTTGTTAATAAATATAAGTTCTTACGAATGTGTGATTTTATGTGTGTTATTTATTATTACTTGTTATAGCTAGTGGCTAAGCAGAACTGGATGTCAGCAGCAGAGAAGAAAAATTAGCAAATTCTTGAATCAAAAATTTATTTATACTGTTATTAAAGAAAGAATGAGCACTCTAATTAAGATAATGTGTATATTAAAGTGTTGACTGAGCCTGGGGCTCTGCTGTGGAAAGGGAAGACAGTAAAAACTCAAATTATTAATGAACTTTATTTGTATTAATGAAGGAAGAATAAATTATATAAGAAAATGATCAGTTTGAACATGAAAAGTAAGAAAATTTGAATTAATGCATTTACGAATGGTCCCTCTATGGTACATGGAGTGATCTTCTGATCTTCTCCTTTGAGATAAGTATATTTTTACCAGTATTTGTAGCAATATTTGTTTATATTTGCTTTTAGTAAAAGAACATGTATTTACATGGAAGTACACATGTTTGCTAATAGGTTCAGAGACCAATTAACAAGCCAGATATTTGTATGGATATAAGGTAACTTTTTACTCAGTAAGGCTTAATAACCTTTTCTCTCATGGCTTTTGTCATACATTCCTTTCTCCTGTGGAATAGCCATCCCTTCAACTCGCCCACAAGACCACTCCTTCTATGTAACCCTCATCTGATTCTCTCCCTTGAGTAAAACCTTTTTAAGCCATGTGAGTCCATACATTCATCATTCCTCTGATTGCTTTTAGTATTTATTATACATCACTCTGCATTCTTATTTCCCTTTGTGTGTATATTGTCATCTGCAAGCCAAAGAGATTGGGAATTGTTTTCTAGAGTGTTTTATGTTTTGAAGCTTTTGCAAAAAAAAAAAAAAAGTGTACTTTCTATTTATTGGTTGCCAGTCACCCTTTGACTAACCATTCCTATTTTTCTATTAATATTCTCTTTTGACATCTACATTCTTTTGACTATTCTAACCCATTCACACTCATTTATTTTTTTTCTCTAATTTCATAGCCTTTTCCCTTGCCTTTAGTGACATGTAATTTATTGTGTTTCTATTGTAAATTTACATGTCTGCCTCTATATTTTTAAAGGCAGGGATCCTGTCTTTGATTTATTTTACAGTCATTCTACATTCACTGAGAATTTTCTCTGAGGCCAGTCTTCATCCTTTTCCCTAACAGATACCAGGGGTTGAGGGAATCATAAACAGTAGATGTGTTGTAGTAGATAGATGAATGAATGAATGAATGAAAAATATTTGATTTGGCACACTCATATTTACTGATATTGCTCATGTTCAATAAATATTTTATTATTTTCTTGGATTAATAATAATTACTTTATAGGCTATCCAGGTATATTTGCAATTTTAGGCAGTGTTTATCTGGCCAGTTGCAGTAGTGTGAATTTGTGAAGAGTAGACTTAGCCACTGAGTACCTAAGTTCCAGCTGACTTGTTGGAATTACTTGTAATATTTAGTTTTCACTTTCCCTGTATATAAAATGAGGCATTTGATTAGTTGAAAGCAATTGTCTTTTGCAAGCCTAGAGTTTTTTAACTTTAATTATGTCTGTATGTAAATGGACCATAGACGTTGAATGCATGCATTGTACAATATGTGACTTAAGTATTTTTGTTTTGATTTAGGGTTCAAAATGATACCTTTTCCCCCACCCCCCAAAATTTCAAAGGGCACAGGATTGTACCAGAGTAAGGGCATGGATATTGAATGCAAACAGATTTAGTTTATATCTAAGTTCTGCCATTTATTAGCTATGTAATATTTTTTAGGCAAAAAAAGATAAATCTTTCTGAGTATAATTTTGTTTATCTCTATTATTAGGAGAATCATAAATCAACATTTACTTCATAGGACTGTGCCTCTCAGTGCAGTACAGTATGTGAAGTAATTAGCACAGTGCCTGGCACATGGTGAGCACTTAAGGAGTATCCGTTATTATTATTATCATCATTATTAATACTGGAAAAAATTCGGTATTAAGAAAATAGTTCTCTGGAACTGTCTGACTCTTTGATTTTGTTATTTCGATTTTCCTCCCAAAATATTATGCCAAATTTAAAATACACTTGGACAGTTTGGATTTTCATTTTTGTTATCTAAGTATTTCATTCTAGATTTTCACATGTTCCCAGTCTTTAGTCATGCTTCATGAAGTCAGCAAAATGATAGGTCACTTTGAACAATATTTAAAAGTTATTAGGATTCATTCACTAAAGTCTGCAAATTTGATATTATTCACCCTCAAAAAAATTACCTTTGTCATCTTTGCATTACATTAATCATCTTTCAATAATATCAAAGCTTGACGTTTAGCTTTTATGGATAGAAGCACCAAAGTTTAAGAAAATTCATCTGAGCAGATATTAAAATGGGGATGTTGAAGTTACAGCATAGTAATTGTTTGATCATATCCTAATTGTGTATTTAATATTTTTCTAGCCTCTGAATATCTGAGAAACAAATATATAATCATACTATCCAAGAAAGAGAAAGTAAAGGTCTTTTAATGAGGGCTTTGTTTGTCTTGATTAATTTATGGCAATAGTAGCTTCCTCTCTCCATCTAGCAAGACCTTTTGACAGTTTTTGCTGACAAATTTTCTAGAGACTGGTTGAAACAACTGATTGGTTACTTTTTAAATCTTCATGTGCTACCTAGTGTGGAGTGTGCTGGGCTGTTCACAGAAAAGTTGTTGACCAGCTGGAGGTTATAGTCTTTTTTAGAGAAGTAATAATTTAACTAACATTTATAGAGTTTCAACTATGTGGAAAAATACTCTGCCAAGCACTTAGGAAAAAAGAATAGTGAGGGTTTAGCCCCAGTATTCAGATAACATAATCAAATATGAGAATGTATTTGTGTAAGCAGGTACTGGCAGTACTTTATGGTGCTACAAGCATGCAGAACATCATACCTAAACCACTAGGGGATTGGTGCAGAGCAATTAGGAAGAGGACTCTCAGGAAAGTCCCAGATAGTCACACACTGGGGCTTTTTTTTTTTAATAGTATTTGATGCATTTTGTAAATTTGGAGGCTTTATGATGTAGAAAGAAACCTGAAACAAACCATGTCTCTCAAACAGCTCTGAGTGAGAGAATTAAATACATTTTTTGACATGAGATTTACACTTTTATGTTCAAGTCAGAACTGGCCTGCATAGTGAGTGAAATAAAGCTACATGCTTCAGGCTCCTAGCCCCCCATGTTTCATAAATGTCTATAATATATCTCATAACATTGCACACACTGTGACAGAATCCAGGATCCAATAATTCTCTGCCTGGAAACAGTAGTTTCCCTTTTTTGAAGAAGTTGTCTGTTTTGGTGAAATCATATAACTACTGGGAGAATAAAGAATCTGAAATAAAGGCACAGGCACCATTCCTTTTTCCTGACCTTGCCTCTTAGTGATTATAGTCACCTAGTTGGCCAGCCAGCAGGCTCGTTCTTTGCCAGATTTATTTTTTAATCATTTGATGTGACAAAAAATTACCATTAGTACTAGAATACTGAAACTGCATAATAGTTTGCCACTATGAAAGGAAATGTCTCTAGAGCTTTGCCTGTGGGAGATCAGAGGCCTGTCAAAATATTCTATTCCATCAGATTAATCTCTTAAATATGTTAGAATACTTCCATTTATAGAACTCTCTTGTGACTTATAAGCAGTGATATTCAAGTACTGACAAATGGATTGATAAAATCTTTCTGTGGCTTGATAGAAACAGAGCAAGACAAGCTAGGTCTATTTTTTTTTTTTTTTTTTGGCACTAGTTATACAGGAATACATTGGTCTTAAGGGGCACAACCATTTCTCCTTTGAATTTCTATGATTTTATGATTCTCCCTTACATCCTATGATTCTGAGTGAATTTTTAAAATATTAGGAAGTGATATTATTTTTTTGAAATAGGAATATTTATTGTTTTACAAATATTGTATGGGATTGTGTTTATCATACATCCAGGGCATTAACATATGGAGACACATACTGTTATCTATTATTTGAAAATCACTGCACGAGGTATTATAGGAGATAATACACTTCACAATCCCACAAAGCAACAAAAAAATTCCCAGCTACTTCTTGATTAACCACCTTTTATTGCAGTTAATATAAGTAGTGATACTTTTCTCAAAAGATATTTCTCTAAACATTCTAGCACAAAATTATATTAAGATTTTTCATTCAGTATGGCAAAGATATTGGCCTACCTCCATGATGAGCCTATTAAAATTGTAGTAGAGGAATAAAAATGATGTTAGTAAAGAGACCACAAGGACAGCAAGTTAGCAAATCTTTAGATTTTATAAAAATATGGAGGGGACTTTTGCTTCCATTCATCATGATTTCATTGGTAAAGGAATTGCCCTCCATTGAAAGCAAAAAATTTGAAAACAAAGTATGAAATAGCCGTTTAGATATTGGACAACGGGCAAACAGACAAAGAATGGAGACAAAAGAGGCAGTCACTACTATTACCCTGGCTTCCTATCTGGAGGCACTTTCAGAGAAACTTGCCACAGAGAAGGGGAAAACCAAGCAGAACATAATAGTTTTGTGAAGTTAGGAGACTGAGATCAAAGTTCAGCCAGTCTGGGACCCTGGAAGATTACTGGAGAGAAGGTAACTATTGCCAAATAAGAGCTTCTGAAATCTGCATAGTGGCCTACAGAACTCTGTCGCTAGGTGGAACATGAATAGGATGAAATTCTGCAAGACAAAGCAAACTATCATAGTGCTGTAAGATGAAATTACTCAACAATATACAATGTTAGGAAATGTTCAAGTTCTAATCAGAGTAGAGAGACTTTGTTGAAACCTAGGGCATTCAGTAGAAGCTCTAGAAGGGTCATGTTTTCCAGGAGGACTAAACTACTCCATATACTCAAGAAATACCCTAACAAAGCTTACATATTAACCTCAAAGAGATTAACCTGCTCTAGAATTAACTGTAGTCCAAAACAGCTGTTGCTTTTTAAATATAACAGAATCAAGACAACATCTGTTGTTCACAATATCTAGCATATCCAAACAGACGGAAACTTTCTTAACCTAGTAAAGGGCTTCTATTTTTAAAAAAATACATCTAACCTTGTATTTAATGATGGAAGACTATTTCTTTAATTTAGGGAACTTGACAAGGATGTCTGCTCTCACCACTTATATTCAATAATCTCTTGGATGTTCTACCTATTTTAATATGGCTAAATAAGTCAACAATATAGAGATTAGAAAATAATTAGTAAATTGTTTTTATTTTCAGATAGCAAGGTCATTTATGCAGAAAAGCCTAAGGAAGCTATTATAACTAGTAAAGGAATTTAGTAAGTATTGATGAAGATGTAGAGAAACTGGAGCCCTCATACATTGCTAAAGAAAATGTAAAATGAATCAGCACTTTGGAAAATACTTTAGTAGTTTATTAAAATGTTAAACATATACTTAACATAAAAACCAGTAATTCCACAACTAGGTAGATGTCGACTTAGGACATATGAAAACAAATGTCCACACAAAGACTTCACACAAATGACTATAATGGTTTTATTATAATAATTCCCAAATGTGAACTCTCTAAGTATACATTAACTGGTGAATCAGTAAGCAAAATGTGGTATATCCATATAATGAAATACTAATCAGCAATAAGAAGAAAGAAAACTATTGATATATATATTATATATAATATATAATTATATGTAATATATACATATATATTATTATATGATATATAATTACATACAATTATATATCATAATATATATATATATTACACATTAAGGGAATATGATTCCACTTATATCATTTTTATCAAAATGATACATCTACAGGGAAAGAAAGCAAATCAGTAATTTCCTGGGGCTGGGAGGTGATAGCAAATGGGCATGAGGAACCTTTGGGAGGATGGAAGAAATGATTCAAATGTGGGTTATGGTAATGATTTCACAGTTCCAGAAACTTATTAAAATTTGACAATCCTTGAAATATATACTTATAAGTGATGAATATTTAAAAAATTATAAATTATAACTCAGTATAACATTTAAATAAAGAAACCTACACCAAAGTACATCACCATGAAATTTCAAAGGACCAAAGAAAATTCTTCCAAGGAGAGTTAAAATTTCACCTCACAAAGTAAGTCAAATAAATAACGTGAAATCTGACCTGCCTTTTACAATTTTTATTAGAAACTTGATGATAACAGAAGATAATAGAAACAAACACTGCAAGAAATGTTTTTGAACCTTAACAATATTAACTAACAATATCTTTAATTGTGATACTATTAGAAATGCCACTCAGAAAGCATATGTATAATGCCCCTTTTCTCAGGAAGTTTCTTGAGGTTGTTTTCCAGCAAAAGTGAAACAGAGAGAAGCAGTGTGATTACTATATAAAAAATACTTGAACTCAACTCCGGTATAAGGAAAATAATTTGGCCTTGATTACAATAGTCAGCAAGTATGTCTCAAGAAGAATGTTTTTAAAGAAAAGGGCAGTGAATTCCAAACATAATATGCAGAATGACTAGTAATAGATATAAACTGGAAAAATAAATATAGGTCCATCAACAAATGAATGGATAAATTATAGTATGTCCATACATTGGTATGCTACTCATCAATAAAAAAAGGAATTAACTGTTAATATGCAACAACATGGGTGAATCTCATAATCGTTATGCTGAGCAAAAGAAGCAGGCAAAAAAATCAGTGCTAGCTTAACATACTTCAGAAAATTTTCAAAAATGCAAACTAATTTCTGGGGAAAGAAAGCCAATCAGTGCTTTCTTGGAGACAGAAGTGGAGAGAGGAATGGATCGCAAAGTGGTATGAGGAGACTTTTGGAGGATGATGGAAAGACCTTTTATCTGGATTGTGGTAATAGTTGCACAAGTTTATATTTATGTCAAAGCAGAACCAATTGTATACTTTAAAAAAGTGAAATTTAATATATTTCAATTATAGCTCAATGAAATTGTAAAAAACAAAATCATATTTGAGTTGAGACTATATTTGACTGCCTCTTTTCTTCTGCAATATATCCCACGTTACCAAAACCTAGTTGGTTTTTCAGCAAAATAACAAGCTAGTGGTCCTATTGTGCATTAAGGAAGGAGAAATGGAACAGTGTGTCTTCCATTCGGCAGGTATGGAATATATTTTGTAAATAATCTTTTATAAAAGGAAAAATCACACCTTTGTAGTATAATAAGCACATTGTAAATGTATTAATTCTCCATCTCTTGTAACCACTTGAGAACAGCCCTCTGTTCTTTTTTTTTTGTTTGTTTGGTTTGTTTTTAATCTCTATATAAAACTTATTCTTTGGCTTGAATCTGAGGTTAAGCTTTTAATAATAAACCAGAGACACTAAGTGCATACATATATTTTATGTCTTCTAATGTTTCAGTTATTTATTGCTCCATGACAAATGACCCCAAATTTCCTTGTGTAAACAATAATAATTATTTGTTTTACTCAAAAATTTGCATCTTGGGCAAGAGTCAGTGGAAACAAATCATGTTTGCTTCACAAGGTGTCACCTAGGCCAGCTCAACTACTGTAGACTGAAATCACATGAAGACTCCCTTGTTTACATTTTTGTAGTTGATGTTGGTAGTCAGCTGGGATGTCAGCTGGAGCAGTCTGTCACAACACCTACATATGTCTGCACTGTATCTTTATAGTATGCTGGCTGGTTTCCAAGAGTAAGCATTCTACAAAACCAGGTGGAAGCTGCTTGTTAGTTATCTCTTGGTGTGTAACAAATTACCCCAAAACTTAATGGAATGAAACTACAACACTTATTACCTCGCAGTTTCTTTGGGTCAGGAATCTGAACATGTTTTAACAGAGTCCACAGTGTGAGGGTCTCTCAGAGGCTATAACCAAGGTGTTAACTTGGGTTTTAGTCTTCCTAAGGTTTGACTGGAGATGTTTCCTTCTAAGCTTTCTCACTTGGTTGTTGGCAGTACTGTTTCCAATAGGCTGTTGGACTCAAGGCATTAGTTTTTCACTGACTGTTGGCCAAAAGTCATCCTCAGTTCCTTGGTATGTGGGCCTCTGCAACATGGTAACTTGCTACATCAATGGTGCATGCTGGGAAAGCAACAGAAAGTCCAGTAAGACAGAAATCAAGTCTTTTGTAATCTAATCATGAACATCACATCCCATCTCCTTTGTCACATTCTGCTCCTTAAATGCATATCACTAGGCCTAGCTCAGAGTTGAGAGAAGATTACACAGGTATATGAATACCAGATGAAGACCATCTTTGAAAACTGTCTACCATAGCTATATTTCCTTTTATGACCGAATCTTAGAAATTATGTAACATCGCTTCTACTATTTTCTATTTGTCAAGGCAGGCACAAAGGTCTGCCCAGATTCAATACTGAACCCACCACTCTGTGAAAGGAATGTCAGTTCCCCATTAAATCAAGCGCATACTGGATGGAATATATTATGGAGGCCATCTCTGGAAAATGCATTTGTCCACACTTGGTAATTACAAATAGGCAAGGATTCATTCTTAGATCATATATTTTTGATTACTATTAACGTTATAAAATGTAATATATGAGTTATTTTTGTCTCCTTTTTCTTCTAGAAAATATATAGACCTTTCAAGAAAATGTGAAACTTCATTATATATTACAAAGAATTTGAAAAAATCTATGAAATAAAAATATTTGAGTTGACAAAAAAAATCTTGTGTAGTATGATGTCATAAAATAGCCTAATGATCAGTCATATGTCTTTTCACACAACCTCTGAATCTTCAGTTATAAATTATGTTTTGAAAACATGACTTGGCAATAGAAGATCTAAATTTGAATAATTTTTCCTCTACTTATTACATATATGATCTTAAGAAAATTATTTAATTCGAGGTTCAATTTCCTAATTAATAAAATAATAAATCATTAACTCATAGCATTTAAATGTGAAAATTAATGTGTTTATCTAATGTATTTAGTAACTCATCAGTCTTGTATGGTGGTCCTTTGTAAGAGATGATGCCTACCTAGAGTTGCATACTTTGAATACTGGAATTTTGACTTTTAAGCAAAGTGTGATTCATGAGGAGAATAACATCAACATAAGCATTTTCTTAAAAGAAGTACTTAGGGTTTCAATGTAAGATTCCACTAAATGATTAATAAGTATGTCCAAGGTAGTGGTGTCTGTGAACTGATGGTTCTTCCTTAGTGCATCTCATGGTGTTCTTGACCCAAAATGATCTGAGATTTCTGCCTCTTTGTATAGAGCTCTTATTTGTAAGTCAGGTACATTTTTTTGTTGATTCTGTACTTTAAATTTAATTGGAGTATCCTCCATAAATTGTTAGCTGTAACTTGAAAATTGTTGTGACTGCTTAAAGTTTCTCTCCAACATTCTGTATTTGTATTTTCTTTCCTCTATTTACCATATCTTGTTCTAGAACAGTGGTTCTCAAACTATTGCTGCTGGACAGGTAGCATAAGCAAATCCTGGAAGCTTATTAGAAATGTAATTTTTCAGATTCCAGTTAGACCTATTGAATCAGAAACTCTGAGAGTGGGGACAAGAAATTAGTGTTTTAAAAGCCCTTCGTGGTGATTCTGAACTATAATCAACTTTGACAGCCACTGATATAGAATCCTCATTTTTTCTGCATGATCTGTGTTATTCTATAATCTGTAGCAGAGGGAAGAGCATTTCATTGTCCTTTTGGTGGAAAGGACTTTTCCACATGGAATTATTGTTGAAAATTGTTCTCCAAGACATAGAGAATAAACATATGGACACCAAGGGGGTTGGGATGAATTGGGAGATTGAGATTGACATATATACACTAATATGTATAAAGTAGATAACTAATGAGAACCTGCTGTGTAGCACAGGGACCTCTACTTCAATTCGCTGTACAGTAGAAACTAACACAACATTGTAAAACAACTATACCCCAATAAAAGAAAAAAAAAAGAAAATTGTTCCTCAGTTTTACAGAGACATGGTTGCTGTTAAAGCAGTGCTCTAGCAAAAGTTATTGTTTGCTTTATGTTAATTACCTATATAACACATGTGGTTCAAAAAAACTACTGAGGAATTTTAAAAGCATTTCTTTTTGAAAAATAAGTCTTATCTTTTAAAAATCTAATAACTGTGCATGTGGAGAGGTGGAGATATAGATTATACTATGCATGGTACAAAATTTACAAAGATAAAAGGAGTTCATTAAAAAGTTACATTCACTCCCACTACATCCAATGATGACTAGGAATTCCCTTCTGAAAATAAATATGATTATCAGCATCTTATGTACAAGTTTTAAAGTGCTCTAAAAAATATAAATATGTATAACATATATTATTCATAATGTTAATATATGACACATATTCATATGTAACATATATTCATATATATTATTGTTCTTTTGTTAACTTAAAAATTGTAGAAATTTTCATATTGTAGATGTAGAATTGTACACGTAGAATTTCATTATTACTGGGTTGGCCAGAAAGTTCTGTTGGTTTTAAATAAAAATAAGAGACACATTTTTCATTTTCATGAAGAACTTTATTGAACAACGTATTCACTAACCGAATGAAATTTTTGGCCAACCCAATATTTTACTATTCTATTACAGAGTATTTAGCAATCCCTCGTTGATGAACATTTAGCATATTATGAATCTTTTGCTGTTATAAGCCATTCTACAACGAATATCTTCATATGTTATGTTTGTTTACAGGTGACATTATTTGTAGGTTAAAGTTCTAAAGGCGTGAAAGGGTGAATGAATTGTTTATTCATTTTTAGTTAGGCTATATTGTTAAATTGTTTTGAATAAAAATTACACAATTTTCACACATTAAACAATACACAAGAAAAATAGTTTTCCACACTCTTTTCAATAATGAGTTATCAAATTTTTTGCTATTTTTAGATAAAAACAGTTATGTCATAGCTGTTTTAATTTCTATATCTGTTATTATGAGATTAAAATAATCTTATATGTTTAAGAAATACATATATTTCCTTTTCTATGAACTGTGTTCCGAAGTCCTTTACCTATTTCCTTCTATAACAATGTTGGTTTAATCTTTTTTTTTAACATCTTTATTGGAGTATAATTGCTTTACAGTGGTGTGTTAGCTTCTGCTTTATAACAAAGTGAATCACCTATACATATACATATGTTCCCATATCTCTTCCCTCTTGCATCTCCCTCCCTCCCACCCTCCCTATCCCACCCCTCTAGGTGGTCACAAAGCACCTAGCTGATCTCCCTGTGCTATGCTGCTTCCCACTAGCTATCTATTTTATGTTTGGTAGTGTATATATCTCCATGCCACTCTCTCACTTTGTCACAGCTTACCCTTCCCCCTCCCCATATGCTCAAGTCCATTGTCTAGTAGATCTCTGTCTTTATTCCTATCTTGCCCCTAGGTTCTTCATGACTTTTTTTTTCTTAGATTCCATATATATGTATTAGCATACGGTATTTATTTTTGTCTTTCTGACTTACTTCACTCTGTATGAGAGATCCTAGGTCCATCCACCTCACTACAAATACCTCAATTTCATTTCCTTTTATGGCTGAGTAATATTCCATTGTATATATGTGCCACATCTTCTTTATCAATTCATCTGTTGATGGACACTTAGGTTGCTTCCATGTCCTGGCTATTGTAAATAGAGTTGCAATGAATATTTCGGTACATGTCTCTTTTTGAATTATCATTTTCTCAGGGTATATGCCCAGTAGTGGGATTGCTGGGTCATATGGTGGTTCTATTTGTAGTTTTTTAAGGAACCTCCATACTGTTCTCCATAGTGGCTGTATCAGTTTACATGCCCACCAACAGTGCAAGAGTGTTCCCTTTTCTCCACACCCTCTCCAGAATTTACTGTTTGTAGATTTTTTGATGATGGCCATTCTGACAGGTGTGAGATGATATCTCATTGTAGTTTTGATTTGCATTTCTCTAATGGTTAGTGATGTTAAGCGTTCTTTCATGTGTTTGTTGGCAATCTGTATATCTTCTTTGGAGAAATGTCTATTTAGGTCTTCTGTCCATTTTTGGATTGGGTTGTTTGTTTTCTTGATATTGAGCTGCATGAGCTGCTTGTAAATTTTGGAGATTAATCCTTTGTCAGTTGCTTAATTTGCAAATATTTTCTCACATTCTGAGTGTTGACTTTTCGTCTTATTTATGGTTTCCTTTGCTGTGCAAAAGCTTTTAAGTTTCATTAGGTCCCATTTGTTTATTTTTGGTTTTATTTTCATTTCTCTATCTGCCTATGTTTTCCTCTAAGAGTTTGAGGGTGTACGACCTTACATTTAGGTCTTTAATCCATTTTGAGTTTATTTTTGTGTAGGTTGTTAGAGTGTTCTAATTTCATACTTTTACATGTAACTGTCCAGTTTTCCCAGCACCACTTATTGTAGAGGCTGGCTTTTCTCCACTGTATATTCTTGCCTTCTCTATGAAAGATAAGGTGACCGTATGTGCATGGGTTTATCTAGGGGCTTACTACCATGTTCCATTGATCTATATTTCTGTTTTTGTGCCACTACCGTACTGTCTTGATTACTGTAGCTTTGTACTATAGCCTGAAGTCAGAGAGCCTGATTACTCCAGCTCCATTTTTCTTTCTCAAGATTGCTTTGGCTATTCGGGGTCTTTTCTGTTTCCATACAGATTGTGAAATTTTTTGTTCTAGTTCTGTGAAAAATGCCAGTGGTAGTTTGACAGGGATTGCATTGAATCTGTAGATTGCTTTGGGTAGTAGAGTCATTTTCACAATGTTGATTCTTCCAATCCAAGAACATGGTATATTTCTCCACCTATTTGTATCATCTTTAATTTCTTTCATCAGTGTCTTATAGTTTTCTGCATAAAGGTCTTTTGTCTCCTTAGGTAGGTTTATTCCTAGATATTTTATTCTTTTTGTTGCAGTGGTAAATGGGAGTGCTTTCTTAATTTCACTTTCAGATTTTTCAACATTAGTGTATAAGAATGCTAGAGATTTCTGTGCATTAATTTTGTGTCCTGCAACTTTACCAGATTCATTGATTAGCTCTAGTAGTTTTCTGGTAGCATGTTTAGAATTCTCTATGTGTAGTATCATGTCATCTGCAAACAGTGACAGCTTTACTTCTTCTTTTCCAGTTTTGGATTCCTTTTATTTATTTTTCTTCTCTGATTGCTGTAGCTAAACCTTCCAAAACTATGTTGAATAATAGTGGTGAGAATGGGCAACCTTGTCTTGTTCCTGATCTTAGTGGAAATGGTTTCAGTATTTCACCATTGAGGATGATGTTGGCTCTGGGTTTGTCATATATGGCCTTTATTATGTTGAGGAAAGTTCCCTCTATGCCTACCTTCTGGAGGGTTTTTATCATAAATGGGTGTTGAATTTTGTCAAAAGCTTTCTCTGCATCTATTGAGATGATCATACGGTTTTTCTCCTTCAGTTTGTTAATATGGTTTATCACATTGATTGATTTGCATATAATGAAAAATCCTTGCATTCCTGGGATAAACCCCACTTGATCGTGGTGTATGATCCTTTTAATGTGCTGTTGGATTCTGTTTGCTAGTGTTTTGTTGAGGATTTTTGCATCTATGTTCATCGGTGATATTGGCCTGTAGTTTTCTTTCTTTGTGACATCTTTGTCTGGTTTTGGTATCAGGGTGATGGTGGCCTCATAGAATGTGTTTGGGAGTATTCCTCTCTCTGCTATCTTTTGGAAGAGTTTGAGAAGGATAGGTGTTAGCTCTTCTCTAAATGTTTGATAGAATTCACCTGTGAAGTCATCTAGTCCTGGGCTTTTTTTTTTTGTTGGAAGATTTTTAATCACATTTTCAATTTCAGTACTTGTGATTGGTCTGTTCATATTTTCTATTTCTTCCTAGTTCAGTCTCAGAAGGCTGTGCATTTCTAAGAATTTGTCCATTTCTTCCCAAGTGTCCATTTTATTGGCATATAGTGGCTTGTTTTAATCTCTCATTATCCTTTGTATTTCTGTTTTGTTGTTACTTTTCCTTTTTCATTTCTAATTCTACTGATTTGCATCTTCTCCCTTTTTTTCTTGATGAGTCTGGCTAATGGTTTATCAATTTTGTTTATCTTCTCAAAGAACCAGCTCTTAGTTTTCTTGATCTTTGCTATCATTTCCTTCATTCCTTTTTCATTTATTTCTCATCTGATCTTTATGATTTATTTCCTTCTGCTAACTTTGGGGGTTTTTTGTTCTTCTTTCTCTAATTTCTTTAGGTGTAAGGTTAGGTTGTTTATTTCAGATGTTTCTTGTTTCTTGAGGTAGGATTGTATTGCTATAAACTTCCCTCTTAGAACTGCTTTTGCTGCATCCCATAGGTTTTCGGTCCTCCTGTTTTCAGTGTCATTTGCTTCTAGGTATTTTTTTGATTTCCTCTTTGATTTCTTCAGTGATGGCTTGGTTATTAAGTAGTGTATTGTTTAGCCTCCATGTGTTTGTACTTTTTACAGATTTTTTTCCTGTAATTGATATTTAGTCTCATAGCATTGTGGTCAGAAAAGGTACTTGATACAATTTCAATTTTCTTAAATTTACCAAGGCTTCATTTGTGACCCAAGATGTTATCTATCCTGGAGAATATTCCATGAGCACTTGAGAAGAATATGTATTCTGTTGCTTTTGGATGGAATGTCTTATAAATATCAATTAAGTCCATCTTCTTTAATGTATCATTTAAAGCTTGTTTTTCCTTATTTATTTCCAATTTGAATGATCTGTCCATTTGTGAAAGTGGGTTGTTAAAGTCCCCTACTATGATTGTTTTACTGTCAATTCCCCCTTTTATGGCTGTTAGTATTTGCCTTATGTATTGAGGTGCTCCTATGTTGGGTGCATAAATATTTACAATTGTTATATCTTCTTCTTGGATGGATCCCTTGATCATCATGTAGTGTCCTTCTTTGTCTCTTGTAATAGTCTTTATTTTAAAGTCTATTTTGTCTGATATGAGAATTGCTACTCCAGCTCTCTTTTGACTTCCATTTGCATGGAATATCTTTTTCCATCCCCTCCCTTTCAGTCTGTATGTGTTCCTAGGTCTGAAGTGGGTCTCTTGTAGACAGCGTATATATGGGTCTTATTTTTGTATCCATTCAACCAGTCTGTGTCTTTTGGTTGGAGCATTTTATCCATTTACAGTTAAGGTAATTATCTATATGTATGTTCCTATTACCATTTTCTTAATTGTTTTTGGTTTGTTATTGTAGGTCTTTTCCTTGTCTTGTGTCTCCTGCCTAGAGAGGTCCCTTTAGCATTTGTTGTAAAGCTGGTTTGGCGGTGCTGAACTCTCTCAGCTTTTGCTTGTCTGTAAAGGTTTTAATTTCTCCCTCAAATCTGAATGAGATCCTTGCTGGGTAGAGTAATCTTGGTTGTAGGTTTTTCTCCTTCATCATTTTAAGTAAGTCCTGCCACTCCCTTCTGGCTTTCAGAGTTTCTGCTGAAAGGTCAGCTGTTAACCTTAAGGGGATTCCCTTGTGTGTTATTTGTTGTTTTTCCCTTCCCGCTTTCAATATGTTTTCTTTGTATTTAAATTTTGATAGTTTGATTAATATGTGCCTTGGCTTGTTTCTCCTTGGATTTATCCTGTATGGGACTCTCTGTGCTTCCTGGACTTGATTAACTATTTCCTTTCCCATGTTAGGGAAGTTTTCAACTATAATCTCTTCAAATATTTTCTCAGTACCTTTCTTTTTGTCTTCTTCTTCTGGGACCCCTATAATTCGAATGTTGGTGCATTTAATGTTGTCCCAGAGGTCTCTGAGACTGTCCTCAATTCTTTTCATTCTTTTTTCTTTATTCTGCTCTGTAGTAGTTATTTCCACTCTTTTATCTTCCAAGTCACTTATCCGTTCTTCTGCCTCAGTTATTCTGCTGTTGATCCCTTCTAGAGAATTTTAAATTTCATTTATTGTGTTGTTCATCACTGTTTGTTTGCTCTTTAGTTCTTCTAGGTCCTTGTTAAACGTTTCTTTTATTTTCTTTATTCTACTTCCAAGAATTTGGATCATCGTTAATATCATTATTCTGAATTCTTTTTTAGGTAGACTGCCTATTTCATCTTCATTCGTTAGGTCTGGTGGGTGTTTGCTTGCTCCTTCATCTGCTGTGTTTTTCTGTCTTCTCATTTTGCTTAACTTACCGTGTTTGGGGTCTCCTTTTTGCAAGCTGCAGGTTCATAGCTCCCGTTGTTTTTGGTGTCTATCTCCAGTGGCTAAGGTTGGTTCAGTGGGTTTTGTAGGCTTCCTGGTGGAGGTGAGTAGTGCCTGTATTCTGGTGGATGAGGCTGGGTCTTGTCTTTCTGGTGGGCAGGTCCACGTCTGGTGGTGTGTTTTGGGGTGTCTGTGGCCTTATTTTGATTTTAGGCAGCCTCTCTGGTAATGGATGGCATTGTGTTCCTGTCTTGCTAGTTGTTTGGCACAGGGTGTCCAGCACTGTAGCTTGTTGGTCATTGAGTGAAGCTGGGTCTTGGCATTGAGATGGACATCTCTGGGAGATTTTCACCATTTGATATTACATGGAGCTGGGAGGTCTCTGGTGGACCAGTGTCCTGAACTTGGCTCTCCCATCTCAGAGGCACAGCCCTGACTCCTGGCTGGAGTACCAAGAATCTTTCTTCTACATGACTAAGAATAAAAGGAAGAAAAAATAAAAAGAAAGAAAGAGAGAAGATAAAATAAAATAATATAAAGTTATTAAAATAAAATAATTTAGAAAAAACATTTTTAGTGTAAAACCAGGGCTTCCCTGGTGGCGCAGTGGTTGAGAGTCCCCCTGCTGATGCAGGCGACATGGGTTTGTGCCCCAGTCTGGGGACATCCCACGTGCCATGGAGTGGCTGGGCCCGTGAGCCATGGCCACTAAGCCTACCCGTCCAGAGCCTGTGCTCCATGAGGAGAGAGGCCACAACAGTGAGAGGCCCGCGTACCGCAAAAAAAAAAAAAAAAAAGAAGTAAAAACAAAAACAGACAGACAGAACCCTAGGACAAATGGCAAAAGCAAAGCTATACAGACAAAATCACACACAGAAATATACACATACTCACTCACAATAAGAGAAAAAGGGAAAAAAATATATATATATCTTTGCTCCCAAAGTCCACCTCCTCAATTTGGGATGATTCGTTGTCTATTCAGATATTCCACAGATTCAGGGTACATCAAGTTGAATGTGGAGATTTAATCCCCTGCTCCAGAGGCTGCTGGTAGAAATTTCCCTTTCTCTTCTTTGCTCGCACAGCTCTCGGGGTTCAGCTTTGTATTTGGATTTGGACCCGCCTCTGCATGTAGGTCACCTGAGGATATGTGTTCTTCACTTAGACATGACGGCGTTAAAGGAGCAGCTGATTCAGTGGCTCTGGCTCACTCAGGCCCAGGGGAGGGAGGGGTATGGATGCGGGGCAAGTGGCGGCAGAGGCCAGCATGCCATTGCAGCAGCCTGAGGCACGCTGTGTGTTCTCCTGGGGAAGTTGTCCCTGGATCATGGGACCCTGGCAGTGGTGGGCTGCACAGGCTCCTAGGAGGGGAGATGTAGATAGTGACCTGTGCTTGCACACAAGCTTCTTGGTGGCAGCAGCAGCAGCCTTAGCATCCCATGCCCGTCTCTGGGGTCTGCACTGATAGCAGCGGCTCGTGCCTGTCTCTGGAGCTCCTTTAAGTGGCACTGTTAGTCTCCTCTGATTGCACACCAGGAAACAAAGAGGCAAGAAAACGTCTCTTGCCTCTTTGGCAACTCCAGACTTTTTCCCAGACTCCCTCCTAGCTAGCTGTGGCACACTAGCCCCCTTCAGGCTGTGTTCACGCAGCCAACCCCAGTCCTCTCCTTGGGGTCCGACCTCCTAAGCCCAAGCCTCAGCTCCCAGCCTCGGCCTGCCTAGACCGATAAGCAGACAAGTCTCTCTGCCTGGTGAGTGCTGGTCGGCACCGATCCTCTGTGTGGGAACTCTCCGCTTTGCCCTCTGCATCCCCGTTGCTGCGCTCTCCTCTGTGGCGCCGAAGCTTCCCCCTTCTGCCACCCACAGTCTCCACCCACGAAGGGGCTTCCTAGTGTATGGAAACCTTTCCTCCTTCACAGCTCCCTCCCACTGGTGCAGGTCCTGTCCCTATTCTTTTGTCTCTGTTTTTTTCTTTTTCCTTTTGCCCTACCCAGGTAAGTGTAGAGTTTGTTGCCTTTTGGGAGGTCTGAGGTCTTCTGCCAGTGTTCAGTAGGTGTTCTGTAGGAGCTGTTCCACATGTAGATGTATTTCTGATGTATTTGTGGAGAGGCAGGTGATCTCTGCGTCTTATACTTCCACCATCTTGAAGCTCCTCTGGTTTAATTTTTGATTTGTAAAAGACCTTTATGTATTAGGAAAATTAGTTTTATGCAGTGTTAATTATTCCCCCCCTTTTTTTGGTTATTTGACTTCATTAATGATGTGGGTTTTTTTGCCATGCAGCCATGAATTTTTAAGTACCCAAGTTTGCCTACATTTAATAATTGTCTTTTCTCTTGTTATCTGTACTCTAAATATTTTTATTTTGTGTGTGTATATTTCATCTAATTATTTTGAAGGTTAACATTTCACTTTTCATTCCTTTAATGTTTACCTTCATGTAAGATAGGTTCTCTATTTCTTTTACTTTATCTATTGACACTTTCTGAAACATATGCTTGAAGCATTATCTGAATCTCCTCTCATTCTATGTTTTCATCCATCACAATTTTAGTTGATTTTCTTTCTATTTATTTTTGTTTGCTTATTTTAAATCTTCAAATATGGATATGTTACTTTTGTTTCTAGCAGTATGGCAATGCTAGAAATTTATTTTGAAAAACAAGATCATGTAATTTCTGCATAAATATGACAGCCCCCCCTAAGTGCATAGTTAAGCTTGAAATATAAAAATGCTACAGTGAGAAATAAGGATGATAAGCTATCTCAGAAGTAAAATCTATCTAGTGAACTTGCCTACCTTGGTAACTATTTGGACTGGGATTTTATAAACTACACAGGAACACATGTCAAGCCCTGAATAAAGAGAATTTGGGGAATAGGAAATTAAAACCCCACATAACACTGGTACTATTGAAGATCTACAACCTCAAGAGAAGAGCAAATTTGAAAATGGTATCTATGTGTTAGAAATTTTCCTGTCTTATTATGACCACTAGATGAAAAATTATCTCCCTTGAGAATATTTAAGGACATGGCTTTCTTATTTCAAAGTTGAAGTTTGACTTTAAATGATATTATTAACACAAATAATATTGTCTGATCACAAATGAAGATGGCTCAGAACTTATGGTGGCACAGAGAACCTACCAAAAGAAAATACAAATATTTTCAAGTGTGATGTATCCTTAGCTCAGATTACATAGCATTCCCTAGCATAAAAATCCAATGACTCAATGACATGAACTCACACTCCAAAATTGGAGAAGGGGGTATGGGGAAAGCCACTATGACTTTCAGTGGAAAAAAAACTTCACCAAAACATAAGACTCATACTCTTAGAAATCTAAATAACTGAGGTATTAAATATAAAATATGAAGTTAATATAGTAAGGTATTTAAATAAAATAGAAGGGAAAAGTTGATTTAAATAAAAGACAAGACACATATGAAATTAGCAAAGTAGAATTATAGAAGTGAAGAATAAAATGTTTAAGTTTAAAACTCAGTAGATGAGTAAACTGCAGATTAGACAGAATTGAAGGAGAAATTAGTGAACTAGAAAATAGTTCTGAAGAAATTACACAGAATGAAGCATAGAAAAAAAAGTCTGAAAAAAGAAGAGGAGGTTAGGAAATATTTGAGGATAAAATAGGAAGACCTATGCTTTCCTTTTTTTAATATACCTATTATTTTTCAGATTCTTTTCCATTATAGGTTATTACAAGTTATTGAGTATAGTTCCCTATGCTATGTAGGTCCTTGTTGTTTATCTGTTTCATATATAGTAGTATGTATCCATTAATCCTAAATCTCTAATTTATCCTCCCCCCCACCTTTTCCCTTTCATAACCATTAGTTTTCTATGTTTGTGAATCTATTTCTGTTTTGTAAATAAGTTAATTTGTAACACATTTTTAGATTTCACATAAGTGATATCATATGATATTTGCCTTTCTCTGTGTGACTTACTTCACTTAGTGTGAAAATCTCTAGATCCATCCATGTTGCTGCAAATGACATTATTTCATTCTTTTTTGTGGCTAGTAATATTCCATTGTGTGTGTGTATATATATATAATCTATATCTATATCTATATATCTATATATAGATATACCATATCTTCTTTATCCATTCATATGTTGATGGATATTTAGGTTGTCTCCATGTCTTGGCTATTGTAAATAGTGCTGCTGTGAACATTGGGATGCATGTATCTTTTCAAATTGGAGTTTTCATATTTTCCAGATATCTGCCCAGGAGTAGGATTGCTGGATCATATGGCAACCCTACTTTTAGTTTTTTAAGGAATCATGATATTGTTCTACATAGTGGCTGCAGCAATTTACATTCTGACCAGTAGTGTAGGAGGGTTCCCTTTTCTCCACACCTTCTCCAGCATTGATTGTAGGCATTTTAATGATGGCCATTCTGACCAGTGTGAGGTGATACCTCATTGTAGTTTTGATTTTCATTTCTCTAATAATTGGTGATATTGAGCATCTTTTCATGTTCCTCATGGCCATCTGTGTCTTCTTTGGATAAATGTCTTTTTAGGTCTTCTGCCCATTTTTGATTGGGTTGTTTTTTGATATTGAGCTGTATGAGCTGTTTGTATATTTTGGAAATTAAGCCCCTGTTTGTCACATCATTTGCAAATATTTTCTCCCATTCTGTAGGTTGTCTTTTCGTTTTGTTTATGGTTTCCTTTGCTATGCAAAAACTTATAATTTTGATTAGGTCCCATTTGTTTATTTTTATTTTTATTTCTTTTGCCTTAGGAGACTGACCTAAGAAACCATTGCTATGATTTCTGTCAGAGAATTTTTTGTCTATGTGCTCTTCTAAGAGTTTTATGGTGTCATGTCTTATATTTAAGTCTTTAATCATTTTATTTTTATGTATGGTGTGTGGGGGTGTTCTAACTTCATTGCTTTATATGTGACTGTCCAGTTTTCCCAACATCACTTGCTGAAGTGACTATGTTTTCTCCATTGTACATTCTTGCCTCCTTTGTCAAAGATTAATTGACCATTAATCTTGTGTAGATTTATTTCTGGGGTCTCCATTCATTCCATTGATCCAAATGTCTGTTTTTGTGCCAATACCATGCTGTTTTGATTATTGTAGCTTTGTAGTATTGTCTGAAGTCTGGGATGGTTATGCCTCCAGCTTTGTTTTTTGCCTGCAGGATTGCTTTGTCAATTCCGTGTCTTTTGTGGTTCCAGATAACTTTTAGGCTTATTTGTTCAAGTTTTGTGAAAAATGTCATGGGTAAATTGATAGGGATCACCTTAAATCTGTAGTTTGCTTTGGGTAGTATGGCCATCTTAACAATATTCTTCCAATCCAAGAACATGGGATATCTTTCCATTTCTTTGAATCATTTTCAGTTTCTTTTATTAATGTTTTAGAGTTCTCAGCATATGTCTTTTGCCTCCTTGGAGAGGTTTATTCCTAAGTATTTCATTGTATTGTTTGATACAATTTTAAAATGGATTTTTTTCTGATATTTCATTGTTAGTGTAAAGAAATGCAACAGATTTCTGTATGTTAATCTTGTAATCTGCTACCTTGCTGAATTTGTTTATCAGTTCTAGCAGTTTTTGTGTGGTATGGTGTCTTTAGGGTTTTCTGTATATAGTATCATGTCATCTGCATGTAATTTTACCTCTTCCCTTTCCATTTTGATAACTTTTATTTCTTTTTCTTTCTGATAGCTGTGGCTAGGACTTCCAATACTTTGTTGAGTAGAAGTGGTGAGAGTGGGTATTCTTTTCTTGTTTCAGATTTTAGCAGGAAGGCTTTCAGCTTTTTATTGTTGCATATTATGTTGGCTCTGAGTTTGTCACAAATAATTATGCTAAGATATATTCCCTCTATACCCTCTTTGGTAAGAGTTTTTATCATGAATGGATGTTGAATTTTATCAAATGCTGTTTTCTGTGTCTTTTGAGATGATCATGTTTTTTTTTTTTTACTTTTCTTCTGTTGATGTTGTATATCATATTGATTTGCATACGTTAAACCACCCTCATAACCCTGGGTTGAATCCAACTTGATCATGGTGTATGATCCCTTTTTTTTTTTTTGTATGATCCTTTTTATGTGTTGTTGGACTTAATTTGCTAACACTTTGTTAAGGATTTTTGCATCTATAGTCATCAAATATATTAGCTTGTAATTTTCTTTTCTGTGGTGTCTTTGTCTGGTTTTGGTATCAGGGTGATGGCGGCTTCAGAGAATGACTTTGAGAGTGTTCCCTGTAGGAGGTACTTTTAATTTGCCAGGTCTGAGGTAACAGAAATGACTGATATGCCTTCTGTCCCTGAAGACCTGAGAATTTCATGCTTCATAAAGAGAAACTCATAGATACTATAATTTTTTAAAAGGGAGGGGACAACAAAGTAAATTGAGAAGAGGAAGTAAAACAGAAAAGCAAAAGTATAGAAAGATGGAGAAATGTGGAGTAGAGAATCAACTCTTGAGAGAGCCTTGTTCCACAAGACAGTCCCTGACATGGTCAGTGCAGCAGATATTATAAACCCATACAAAACTCATTAATTGTGCCCTTAACCTTCTTTCATTTTTTCCCAGAATATCATGGATTGGGATTAACATTCCAGTTTTATGAAGTGAGTCTAGAAGCATAAAATAATTTAGTGAACATTAGCTGTAAAGAAAGCAGTGCTACACTGAGGTTTAATTTAAGCTAAATCTTTTTAGGGCAACAAATGTATTTATTTTTAAAATGATCCAAATAAAGCTTACCTGTTATGAAATCCTGGGACACATTTTGCCTAAAATTTCATTGTAAATTTCTTTTCCATTTCCATAAGTATTATTTTCATTTCCTTTCAGTATACAAGATATTGCTGAGTTAGGAAAGAGAAGGTCAGATGATTTGTTGAAGACCATACAGTTCACCAGCTACAAGTTTTATTTTTTCCTTACTGTCATTTAATGCCACCTCCCCACACATACTAGTTCTCAAAACACCTAACACACACACACACACACACACACACACACACACACACACACACGACTGGGAATTTGTACTATTGAATCTTTACCTATGAGAAATAAAAATTTATGTTCATACACACAAAATGTGGATATTTATTAATATTTCATTCATAATTGCCCCAAATTGGAAATAATGAGAATGTCCTACAATAGAAAAATCACTTGATGATAAAAAGGAGTAAACTACAATACAATAACATGGATGAACTCAAATGTCGTATTCCAAGGGAAAGAAGCCAGACTCAAATAGCTACATGCTATATATTTGGTCTGACTATATAATTTGTAGGAACCAGTGCAAAATGGAAATATGGCGCCTATTGTTCAAAAATTAAGACTTTCAGTATAATGACAGCAGAGCATTAAACCGAGCACAGGGCCTTTCTAAGTGCAGGCTCCTGTGTGATTCCCTAGGTTGGAATCCCATGAAGCTGGCACTGACTATATCATTTCACTGCTGTGACATTCTCAAAAGGCAAATCTCCAGGGAAAGAAAAGAGATCAGTTGTTGCCAGGGGCTAGAGTGAGCGGGAGAAGTTCACTACAAAAGACATAAAAGAATACATGAGGATGATCAGACTGTTATCTGTCTTACTAGGCATTGTGGCTACAAAATAATAGTGTATGTCAAAATTTATAAAACTGGCCACTGAAAAGGGAAAAATGTTTTCTATGTAAATTTTGTAAATCTGACTTTTAAAAACCTAGATATATAAAAAAGTATATAAACGTTTTATTGAAGAAAGGTTACAGATAATTCCAGAGAAATGTAGACATCATACAACTAACAGAAACAAAATATAATGGAAAGGGCAGGGTTAATGACCTGGGTTGGAATATCATCTTGGCTTCTTACGAGCAGGATGAAATAGCTTTGGTCACGTAACCTCTTTGAGTCACAATTTCATTATCTCTAAAATAGGATGGCAATAGTAAGTCAAACTTACAGAATGCTTATAAGGATCAAATAAGGTAATGTATGTAAAAAGGTTTTTCAAAATTATGATATTAAAGCACTCCCAGATTATTATCAGCAGTGGTAATAAAAGCACAAATTTAACATCACCTTTTTTCCCTCAAATTTAAAGATTTGTCATTCATTGTGCACACTACTGATTCAGAAAAGACAACTGAAATCACAAATTCATTTTAGCAGTGTTCTATAGAGGTATAATTTAATATATAACACATTTGAAACCTGGAGAGAATTACTTATTTTCACAGTCAAAGGGATATTGTCTTTGGAAGGAATCAATTTTCTACCTGGAGAACTATATTTCTCAATGTAGGGGGTATTTTCCTCCCTATGGCTAAAATGAATGTACAAACTAATATCATTCTTCTATTTTACTTTTAAGTTCTGGTGCCTACTTTTGACAGTTTTGGAAATTTCAAATATATAAATAGTATGACTAAACAAGAATTGATTATAAATGTATGCATGGTTTAAATAGTTAAAATTTGCACTGTTAATACAATTCTTGAGATACTTTTCATAGAAATGTAACCAGCTATACAATAACACATGTAAATAACTGGCAAATACACAGCTTAAAAAATTAATGTATGACAAGTTCTATAACCAGACATATAATTCATATACTTTTAACTTAACTAAGGAAAGGAAGTGAATAGAGTTCAAAGTTGCTTTATGTCCCCTTTGCACCTGATAAGCTTGTACCTGCCATGTAGCAGCACCTCATCACACTGCAATATAATTGTTTATTTAGTACGTATTGGTTACTCTCTGGTGTATAAACTGATCAATGGCAAGGTATGAGCCTTATTTATTTCTATTTTTCAGCTGTGATACCTTTTGCTAGCTGTATTTGTATTGTATTTGTTTAATGATTTTTGCTTTCAAGGTAAGGAAAACCAGGTGTGATAACGTTGGTGGGCAGAGTGGCAAATTGGAGTGGACACTGAATAGTGTCAGAATACTGTTCCAGCTCTGTTTTCTTATTAGATATGCAACATTGAATATGAGACTTAACCTTTGTTGAACTTCGGTTTTCTGAACAGTTCAGTGCCAAGAAAAATACTTGACTTGCAGCAATCTCTGAGTAAATATCAACTTCTTTCCCTAACACATCATGATGGACTACTTCACAGGAGTGTTAAAATGGTCAAGTGTAATAATGGCTGTGAAATGTAAAAATATTTTCTTTTTATGTAAAGCTGTACTCCAAAATGGAGAGATAGAAAGGCTGTTGTCCTCTTGAGAAAAAAGACCTTGACCATTAGCACAACTTCTGTTACCAACCAGCTAAATTTCCTTGGATAAGCTTTATAATATCTCTGGATTTTTACTATAAAATGAGGGGTTCTAAATTTAGTTCTAAATTCCAAAATATTTATTTCAGTTGAACAGTGAAGTATATTTTATAGTTTAAAAGGCTAAATACATATTTTATATGATGCTATTTGCCTCTAGTTGAAAATATATAACTGGAAATCTAATTAGAAAACTCAATATTAAGATTGGTGAAACATAAACTAGTCTAGAGATTCCACTTTCAAACATTTTTAGACTTTGCTGTAGTATACCAAGAAATGATTTTGTAGGATTAAAACCTTTTGGTTCTTGTCAGTACATTATAAAGTAACACAGACTTTGTTTTGCTTTAGTTTTTATCAAAAAATAAGTGCATGGTAATGAAAGAGAAAGAAATATACCAGGAGAACTTTTTTGCATTGTTATGTGTGGGTTTTTCTTTTTTGTTATTCTTGGTGATGTTGCCAGTTTGCTCCTATGTTTGTTTGTTTTTGCATTCTTAAACTTCTGTTGATGTTACAGAATTGGTATTTTGTCTCAATTATATTATAAAAGCAGGCTCATGGGTTATATATAATTTTTCAAATCCCTACACCAGCTAGACAGTGTCTTACACTTAGTAGTTGCTTAATAGATGTACATAGGTTGATTGATTCAAATCTGATGTCTGTATAATTAATCATACTGTTTTGAGTATCCATCCATGATTGTCTCTGATAAAGGACAGGCTAGACAGAGTCAACAAACTTCTTAAATTGCACTGCAGAATTTAAAAACAAAACTGCTTCAAATTATTTGAGATTATAGTGAGCTATAATCGATTACAGTTATTCATTGTTGGACATCTAGGTCTATTATACAGTCCAGTGTAAGTGTAATTGCCTTATTATAATGATACAAGGAGAACTTCATAGAGATAAGACTAATGCATCTTCCCTAGACAATTATAGTCTCTTGTCCATTAGCCAGAATGAAGTAAATTCTGTTTCCATCAGTCACAACTTCTGACTCTGGAAGGATGCGTTGGGGGTAGGGGGACAAGATCTGATGCTCATGAGTCACTCCTCCTTTGGCTGGGCTCCAGTACCTAAGAGAAGCAAAAGCTCATTGTGAATTGTGTCCTTCGCACTTCATAATCAATTACACTTTACTGATAATAAGCATGATATCTTGCTTTTGCCTAAGTCTGAGTGACCAATTACCTTCTAGAAATGATCTCTTTGCCACATGGAAGCCCTCATTTTGGGCACCTTAATTAACTTTCCAAGGACTTAACAATCTGACTTAATCAGTTGATGTGATTCTTTTAAATTGCACAATCAATATCATCTCATTTCATTAATTTGGCTTAATTATTGCACTTGCTCCTTAGAAAGTTTAGATTAGTTTTAAGTGAACTGAGGAACTTGTCTTTATTGGTTTTCACTATCATTTTAGTTTGTTCATATAATCTTAAACAAAACTTAAATTTGCCAAATATAATTCTCAAACTTGCAGTGTCATTAACATCTACAGTGGTTGTTAAAAATATTGATAAGTTGATTTCAGAAAACACCTCTACTCAATTATAAATTGTATCGAGTAACTAATTTTTGGTAATGACCATGAATTAAAATATTGCACAGTGAAATGCGTAGAAGCGTACTTTTAAGAACAGACAGTTCATACTTTGGAATATCAGGGCAAAGGCTTTGATGGCTCATAGTAATACAAATGTCCAGATTGCAGTTCAAGACATGACCTTTTTTATGCATAAGTATTTTTTCTTTGTGAGAAATAACTTTGCACATAAAATTTTATTTTATTTTCAGGCTTTGACTACAATAAATCTTTTACTGAATCCTTATTACTAGGATGAACACAAGTGAATAAGTCAGAAAATGGTTTGACTTAGCAAATCTGTAAAGTTATTACATGATTAGGAGGGATTTATGTATTCCATAATCTAGCCTGGAGAAGACAGTGTGATTTTTTCCATCTAAATTATTTAATAAAGTCTACATTCTCAAAATGTATTCTGACTTTAAAATATTCCCGCTGTTTTTTCTAATCTTTGGGAGTGTAACTTAGGGAAGGAACATGGACTTGTGTTTTAGATAGTTATTTAAATGCTGCCTCCAATTTCTGGACCTTGAACGAGTAATTCAGTCTCTCAGAGCTTCAATTATTTCATTTGTGGAAGAATATAGAATATGAACTCCACAGCATTATTATCAGAAGAGTGATGGCATATGTAAGATGCCCAGCACAGTGCCATGTATATAGTCGATACCAATTAACATCACTTCCTTCCTTTAACTGGTGTTTCCTATTTCCTGGTTATTGATCTATTCACATAAGACTGTTGTGTAAGTTTTGTAAATTATTACAGAGTACATTTTTATCAGTTGGCTGAGAAAGCAGGAGTTACCATCCCTTTTATTTCTGGAATAATTCTAATCCTCTTAGCTATAAAAATAGAAAGAAAGGACTGTTATAATTCTCAACTGAAAGTATGTAAGACACTTTGAGGAGTTCAAGCATCTCTATTCTGGTTCCGTTGGGAAGATTTTGGTCTGCCTTTTCCTCACCTTCCTTTGGCCTTCATTGTACACTTAAAGAATTAGAGTCACCACAGGTTGTAGAAAAATTTAAAATGAACAAAACAGTCCTAGCTCTGGAAGCATTCACTTTTTTGACTATTGTTGTTAGAATCCCAAATAACCTGGCAGTAGGAAGTTGGTTTTCTCGATAAACAGATTAGCATGCAAGAAGTTTAATTGGAAGTCTTTTAGATTCAATACTTGAGAAAGGAAGAGAAGAGAAGGGAAGGGGAGGGGAGGGAAGGGAAGGGAGCAGACCAGGCAGAGGGAGAAGTTGAGTAACAACTCATTTCAGGGGAAATATCCGATGACCCCACAAGTGAGCTCTAGCTGTCCCATGGGGTGCAGTGACTGGTACTTTATATGCATGTAATGATCAGTCAGTGGATGCAAAATATTTGACAAGGAGTATAATCTTGAACAAGGCAGCACCTCTCAGTTGAGGCAATAACCCAAAGGGGGTTGGGAACTGAGAACTGTCTCCTGGTACACCACCAGCAGCTGGGGAAATAAATCCTTCAGTTTTGTTTTTGTTTTTGTGGTACGCGGGCCTCTCACTGTTGTAGCCTCTCCCGTTGCGGAGCACAGGCTCTGGACGCGCAGGTTCAGCGGCCATTGCTCACGGGCCCAGCCGCTCTGCGGCATGTGGGATCTTCCCGGACTGGGGCACGAACCCGCGTCCTCTGCATCGGCAGGTGGATTCTCAACCACTGCGCCACCAGGGAAGCCCAATCCTTCAGCATTGAAGGGGGATCATTGTGGCACACCATGTTGGCTTTTTGGCTTTTTCCTTATGTGATGATTTAAACATCCTCAATCCCTCAATATATGTACATTACAACCTTCACTCATTTCTTCTACTTATCTTTGTTGGCTCATCAATTCAGAATCACCAGACTCCCCTGAGTCCTGATTTACTGTCTGCTCAGAGTGTAGGTATATCTCATCTCCCAAAAGATGCCTGAGTTCTTCATTTTGCAAGAGATGCTGAGTTAAGTTTTGCCCAAAATACCTCAGTAATACAACCACCCATGCTTCAACAAAATAACAAAGTAGGTTATGCTTCTCTGCCCACATATTTATTTCTAAATCTCTGTGTGTGTGTGTGTGTGTTGAAAGAAAAATTGAAGATAATCTTTCATCAGGATGTGTTTACCAGTGGATAAGAATCCCAGGTGGTAGATGCAGATATATGGTTGTTTTATTCAGTGCAATGGATAGTTCAAACTAGTATATATTAGTTCCCAGAGAAGGAGAGAGTTTTCCTCTTTCACAGCAGGATACAGATCAAAGTTTTTATCCTTGGTGACAGTTGCTACCTCTTTGCCTAATAGTCATAGTTGTGAGAAATAATTATCAATGTTTTACCATCCCCTCCTAGAATTTTGGCCATTTGCAATACCTGTTTTCTTTTTTCTGTACTCTTTAAGCTACAAGAATGGACTCAAAAATAATATCCCAATCTAACATGTATAAAATAAAGAATTTCATCACACATGTGTGGTCTGTATGACCCCTATCTCTGGAAAGTACCAACAGGTCTCAATAGGGTACAAACTAGGGAAGATGGGAAAAAGCAAATGAATGCAAGAGTGTGTCTAGATAACAGGGCTCCATAGTACTCTTTCTCCTTTGCCTTCAATTTTCAAGCTCTAGGGAACTACTGTTCTCCTTCTGATTGGCCTGAGAACACTGTAAACAAATAAGATTCTTTCATTATAGAACAAGTTTTTTTTTCTCATTATGTAACAAGTATTTTTTTTTATTATAGAATAAGTTCCCATTACAGAAGAAGTTCATCTGATATTTTATATAAGCAAATGTTCTTACATAAATTGCATTTTTCTGGGAATTGTTCAACTGAAATTCTTCTGGATAGTACTCTTTTCTCCTTGTATAACCACAACACTGAAATTTGATTGTTTCTTATCCTTATCCTGTATTTTTCTAATAGGTACTATACAGTGAAAAGGATGAGAAAACAGAGTGTCTAAGCATAACAAGTGGGAGAATACTGTATCCAAAAAAGATGCTCTTTTGTGGGGCTTTTCTAGTTCAGAAAAATGCAGTGGTCTCCGCAGTATGGTTTGATATTTGAGGTACTTTGTGCTTCTTTATCTGATGGTGTCTCTCAGCTTTTATGTTGCAAAGGTCGTTTGGATCTTTCATAGAAAATATGACAATATCATGAATTATTTATTTAAAAGTGCCTATGTATAGTGTCTGGTTAACTTTCATAATCTTGACAAATCATGGGAACAATGTTGCATTGTGGCATATGACAAATCTCTTTGGTTCTAGAATATTAAAGAAAAAGTGCTAACTACTAGGAAAATTGTTCAGCTTGTGAATGAAACTTCATTTTGCATCTTGAGACTGGAGATTTTGGCAATTACGTGACTATGCCAGAAATATTTCGTTTTCAATTTTGTTGGTATCTTCTGATACTCTTCATTTTCCTTTTATGGCTTTTTAATTATTTCATTAATTTCACCTATCAACATGAAGGATAATGCTCATTCAGAGAACAACTTTTCTCCATTTGGCAAATTGTTGTTATAGAGGGTATTGTGGGTTTGGTGTTGAATTTGATAAAATATCCTATTTAAACATTCAAATTTGAGATTCACATAAGCTTTATGTATGAGAAAATTTCCTAGCAAGTATCATTTAGGAGGTTCTAACTTACAATATTTTATAGCATCCAGAATTAACAATGAAGAAAATAATAAGGAAGTCTGGGATAGGAGAGATTTGTAAGTTGAAACACAAAATAGAAATAATTCTATTTACAGAAATAGCTCTGTGCTGAAATCATGCTTACAAGTCACCACAGGGAGAAATAGAACATGTGC
This sequence comes from Kogia breviceps, assembly GCF_026419965.1. Taxonomy (NCBI): domain Eukaryota; kingdom Metazoa; phylum Chordata; class Mammalia; order Artiodactyla; family Physeteridae; genus Kogia; species Kogia breviceps. Next base: position 49,554,209 of record NC_081317.1, on the reverse strand, counting down.
TGCAGATGCACATGATAACTGATGAAACATTGAATTTATTGTCTGTTTGGAGAGCAGTCACAAATAAAAATTCAAATATGTTCTGCGTGGTAGAGAGGGTGACATCTACAACTCAGTTCAGTGAAACTAAGGACCCTGAAACTCTGCCATTTTTGAATTATCAGGTCAACTTAATTCCATGGGGACTTGTCATTTCTGTGAGAAATAAAACCCAGCAGATGTTATTGTTAGATACAATCCATTCACTGCATACCATGAAAGCAAAGAACCTTATTCTCCAGGGAATATATTAGTGATTTTCTCCTTTTGGAGGAAAAAAAATCTGAAAGTGCCTTTTTTGAGCAGAAGGAAAATGTAAAGTGCCTCCCAGGGAAAATAATAGATTGAAGTTGATAAAGGGGGATGGATTTACAAGACCCAGTGAAAATTCCTTTAGCCATATTTAGGAAGAGCTTTGGCCAAAGTGGGTGGGCAGGCAGAGCTATCTCACCTTTCTCCCCTTAGAAAGGAAAATAAAACAAATACTAATGTGTGACCATTCTTTTCTTAGTTTTAGTAAATAATTAACTAGTTCACAAATATAGACATCACTATATGTTATGAATATACAGATTTTTTGGATGTTGTGATATTGAATCATGGTTTGAATTCACACTATTTTCTTTCCATATTGTTTAACAAAAGTATACTTGTAGTTGAAGTCCTCTCCCCAGCCTATATAGAGAAGCACAGTCTTTCCTGATGAGGAGTATAGGAAATTAGAGTGGATTTACACAAGGTGGAGAGAGTTCCATAGCTACATTTGAACTGTTGATATAGTAGCCACCACACCATCACCTTGGACTTAACCTCCAAAGAACAACAGTGGTCTGAATGTTACACCTTGCGGAGAGGAAAGGAAGAACGTAAAGGGAACACCTTCACAATAGCTATGTCTGAGATCTTTGTGTGGTTCTAAAGCATGTGAAAGGTATCCTAATTCTTCTTCAGGTACCAGAAACTTCTCCAGAGACTATAAGTGATAGATGAAAGAACCAAACTGGGAATTACAAGTTCTGAATTTTAAAGCTCTTAGAGCCTATTTAGATACTCTTTCTTTTTTCTTTGTTAGTCTAGCTGAAGGTTTGTCAATTTTGTTTTCCTTTTCAAAGAATCAGCTCTTAGTTTTGTTAATCGTTTCTATTTTTTTTCTATTCTCTGTTTCATTTCTTCCTGTTCTAATCTTTATTTTTTCCTAACTTCTGCTTACATTGGGCTTACTTTGTTCTTGTTTTTCTTGTTCCTTGGGATATAAAGTTAGGTGTTTTTTATTTAAGATTTTTTTCCTTGATGTGTGTGATTATAAACATTCTTCTTAGAACTGTTTTTGCTGCATCCTATAGGTTTTGGTTTATTGTGTCTTATTTTCATTTCTGTCAAGATATTTTTATTTCCCTTTTGATTTCTTCTTTGATACATTTGTTGTACAGGAGTATATCATTTAATTTCCATGTATTTCTCAAGTTTCCAGCTTTCCTCCTGTTATTGATTTCTAGAGTCATACCATTGTGGTCAGAAAAGGTACTTGATATAATTTCTAACTTCTTGAATTTTCTGAGATTTGTCTTGTGGTCTAATATATGTATTCTAGAAAATGTTCCATGTGTACTTGAGAAGAATATATATTCTGCTATTGGACAGAATATTCTGTATATGTGTGTTGGGTACACTTGGTCTCTAGTGTTCAAATCCACTATTTTCATATTGACTCTCTGTCTGGATTATTAATCCATTGTTGAGAATGGTTTATTAAAGTCCTCAACTATTATTCTATTGCTATTTATTTTTCCTTTCAGTTTTAGTAGTATTTGCCATTTATATTTAAGTGCTCTGGTGTTGGGCGTGTAAATATTTATACTTGTTATATTTTCTTGATGGTTTGACCCTTTTATCGTTATATAATGATCTTTCTCTCATTTGTCCATATAGCTTAAAGTCTATTTTGTTTGGTATAAGTATAGCTTCCCTTACTTTCTTTTGGTTACCATTTGCTTGAAATAACATTTTTCATCCCTTCACTCTCTGTCTATGTGTGTACTTAAATCTAAAGTGAGTCTCTTGTAGACAGCATATGGTTGGATCTTGGGTTTTTTTTTTTTTTTTTTTAATCCATTCAGCCACTTTATATCTTTTGATTGTAGAATTTAGTCTATTTACATTTAATCATTGATAGACAAGAACTTCCTATTGGGACTTCCCTCATGGTGCAGTGGTTAAGAATCTGCCTGCCAGGGCTTCCCTGGTGGCGCAGTGGTTGAGAATCCGCCTGCCGATGCAGGAGACACGGGTTCGTGCCCTGGTCCGGGAAGATCCCACATGCCGCGGAGCAACTAAGCCCGTGAGCCATGGCCGCTAGGCCTGCGCGTCCGGAGCCTGTGCTCCGCAATGGGAGAGGCCACAACAGTGAGAGGCCCACGTACTGGAAAAAAAAAAAAAAAAAAAAAAAAAAAAAAAAAAAAAAAAAAAAAAAAGAATCTGCCTGCCAATGCAGGGGACATGGGTTTCATCCCTGGTCCAGGAAGATCCCACGTGCTGCGGAGCAACTAAGGCCATGTGCCACAACTACTAAGCCTGCACTCTAGAGCCCGCGAGCCACAACTGCTGAAGCCCACGCACTTAGGGCCCATGCTCCACAACAGGATAAGCCACTGTAATGAGAAGCCCACACACCACAATGAAGAGTAGCCCCCAATCGCCACAACTAGAGAAAGTCCATGCACAGCAATGAAGACCCAACACAGCCAAAAATAAAATAAATTAATTGCCATTTTGTTCATTGTTTTGCCATTTTGTTAATTGTTTTCTGACTGTTTTGTAGATCCTTTGTTCTATGCTTCTTATCTTGCTTCCATCCTTTATGACTTGATGTGTTTGGGGAGCAGTATGCTTTGACTTCTTTATCATAATCTTGTGTGCATCTATTATAGGTTTTTCCTTTGTGGTTACCATGAAACTTAGAGAAAATATCTTATATTTATAATATCCTATTTTAAACTGATAACAATTAACATTCATTTTGTTGAAGTAAAACCTGCCCTCATCCTCAAGATAAATGTTCTTGTAAACATGAAAACTACCAAATTATTGCTACAAACTCTGAAACACTGTCGCAAATCCTCAAGAGCTAGACTTTTGCTGTAAAACATTGTGCCTATAATCAACAGTACTGTGTTGTACACTTAACAATTTAAGAGGGTAAATCTTATGTTAAGTGTTTTTATCACAATAAAATAATTTTTTTAATTTAAAAAGAAGAGAGAAAGATTCCCCCTATCCCTCTCTCTCATTTTCTTTTTAAAAAATAAAATACAATTCACAAGAATTCACAAGAATCCCAAGCCTGGAAAGCCAAGAACGATTCTGTTTTCTAGGTAGAGGCAATCTGCTGTCATGTTCCTTACTGTACAGCAGGTTAATGGTCTATGAATCAGCTCATTAAGGAGCTCTGTTTAATGCTCTTGTTAAATCCAGTATCAGTTTTCACCCCTCAGCCTGAGGCCTTCTTTTTTCTTTTACATTTCACTTGGAAACCTATCTTCAGAGACTAGTACGGTATAATGAGTAACACCAGTAGAGGTAGGATCATCACACAAATTCACTGTTATAATGATGTTTCCTGAACCTCTTAGGGACTGTTTAGTTTAGCGCTGGTCAAGGAACCTCTGTCAATATTTAATCTGTATTGACTGTTGGCTCAGTTACAATGCATAATACTGATTATAAGCATCTTCCCCTGTAGAATGGTTCCTTCTTGTGACAAAACTCTGTTGATACTTTTGTCCTGACCATACAAAGTTTCAAAACTGCTGAGATTTTTACTTTGATATACTGAATTAGCCTTCTCACACAATGCACAAAGCATTAAGTTATACCACTTTTTCTTTTTGTTTTACACCCTTTGTGAAACAGAGTTAACAGGTCCCATCACAAAGTCATTTTACCACTTTTGCCCTTACTCAGAGCATCATTTTGTAAATGAAAGGAAACATCTTCTTGTTGTCTAACATCCATATGAAATGTGACCTTGCAAAATACAATGTTCCTTGGAAACTTTGTTTTAACTACAGTAAACTGAATGAACAATTTTTTCTCTTAGAGTATTAAGCCCTTTGTCTATTGAAAAACCACCTAAATGTACAGGGAAAATTCTTCCTATTATAAATACAATAACTTGATGATACTACAAGTTTTAAAATAGCAGAATAAGACAGTGATTCTCTTCTTTCAGAAATCATCAAAAGTTATAATAAAAAAGAAAAGTGCGTAATATATTGAAGTAAAATTTTGGAGCAACAGTGTATGAAGTAGGGGAGCTAAATGTCCTGAAGGTCAAATGGAGATAATGGAAGATGCCTGAATCTGCAGATCTGGGACAAAACCAGCAGTGTATGATTCTCCAAGCAAGGCAGGGTATCCTGCAGGGGCAACTATAAATTTCTTGTTTGAAAATCCAGAGAAAGTTTATATAGCCTGATGGTGGAAGATTCTGGGCTATATACTATGATACCATAGAGAAGTGGTGGAGCTTCAGCTGAATGAGAAAACAAACAGTTGAGTGGGGTTTGACTCTAGACAGCTAGCATCCCAGAAACTGCTAATCTCTATTGGCTGTGCAAAGGTAAAAGCTAAACTAACTCCCACCCACATATGCCAACAAGATACGCAATATAGTACAAGCATACTCATACACACAAACCTACATTAAAAACATACTTTCACAATTTTTCTGGATCAAGAATAAATGAACAATTAAAACAAAAGCCACAAAGGGACACTTGGTAGGAAATTAGAGACACTCGAACAAATAAAATTCCTTCCAAACATATTACAAGTCAAAGAATTTAATAAATCAGCCAAAGAACACCAAGTGGACATGTGACAACTCTGGAAAAATACAGAAAGAGATGAAATATGAACTACCAGAGCTTAGAAAAAAATAGAAGATGGTAAAATAAAACTGTCCTAGAATTGTAAGTCACATTGGAAACAACATAAAGGAACCTCTGCAATATAGTGATTCTCCAGCTTGTTGGGTCACCCACCCAGGGATATGGGATTTGATTATATTGTGAGTCCATCCCTCCTACCCATCTTGTTGTGGTTTGTTCTTCATGTCTTTAGTTGTAGAAGATCTTTTCTGGTAGATTCCAGTCTTTTTCATTGATGGTTGTTCTGCAGATAGTTGTGATTTGGGTGTGCTCATGAGCTCAGGGTGTTTTTACTCCATTATATTGGCTGCTCTCCTGATCCTTTAATCGGCATTTCTCTGGTTGCTAATGAGGTGAATGAACTTTCTATGTTTATTGACCATTCTGTTTTCTTCTGTGAATTTCTTAATGTACCTCTTTGTCTATTTTTCCTTTGGTTTTCTATCTTTCCCTTCTTTATTTGAAGTCATATATATATATGATTATGTTTTATGAATATCTTTTGTCAGCCTATGGATTAGCCTTTCACTATCTTATATTATTTTTCATTGACAGAAATTATTTCAGTTTAGTTTGACTGCTCAGTCTTTTTCTTTATAGCTTGTGCCCTGCATGCTTTTTATGAAGCTTTTCTACTCAGAAATCACACAGTCTTCTATATTTTCATCTAATTAAAAATTTTACTTTGAAATAATTTTAGATACACAGGAAATTACAAAGATAGTACAGAGAGTTCCTCTGTACCCTTCATGCAGTTTTCCTCACAGGTCACATCTTACATAACTTTGTACAATAGCAAAGCAGGAAATTAACATTGGCACACTGTGTGTGAAAATTCTATTATCACAAGTGTAGCTTCATGTAACCACCACCACAATCAAGGTACAGAAATATTCCTTCACCACAAAGATTTCCCTTATACTACACATTTATAGTCACACCCACTCCTCCTACCTACCATTCTTAACTCCAGGCAACCATTGATTTGTTCTCCATATGTATAACTTAGCTATATTGAGAATGTTATATAAATGGAATCATATAGTATATGACCTCTATAAATTATTTTTTTCAGTCAGCACAAACCCATCCATGTTCCTTCCTTTATTAATAATTTGTCCCTTTCTATAGATGATGAGTGTTCCATGCTAGGGATGTAGCAATATATTTAACTGTCACCAATTATAGGACACTTTGGTTGTTTCCAGTTTTTAACAGTTATAAATAAAACATGAACAATCATGTAGAGGTTTTTGTGAGGATATAAGTTTTCAGTTCTCTTAAATCAATGACAAGGGGAGTGGTTGTTGAGTTTTATGGTGAATGGATGTTTTAATATATATATTTCTTTTTAATAAAAAAAGAAGTTTCCAGAGTGACTGCACCACTTTAAATTCCCACCAACAATTTATCAGAGATTCCGTTTCACCACATCTTGTCAAAATTTGATATTTTTAGTAGATGTATAAAGATATCACACCAAAGTCTTAATTTGCATTTTCCTGATGGCTAGCTATTTGAACATCTTTTCATGTGTTTACTTCTCATCTTTATATTCACTGCAGTAAAGTGTATATTAATGTCTTTTCCTCATTATGTATGTTATCTATATATAAATACATACTTATATGGTGCATAATTATACATGTAATGTATAATTATATATGTTTTATATACATGTAAAATTGAGTTTTGAGAGTGCTTTATATCTTCTTGATGTAACTCTTTTGTCACATATATGATATGCAAGTTTCTCCTCTTAAACTGTAGCTTGTCTTTCCACCCTTTTCATGAGGTTTTAACAGAGCAAATTATCATTTTGATAACGTTTAATTTACTGATATTTTTATTGTATGGTCCTTGCTTTTGGTACAGTGTTTAATAACTCTTCAATGAGCCCTAGTTTCCAAAGATTTCTCTTACGTTTTAGTGTTTTATGTTTTATATTTGTTTATGATCCATTTTAAGTTAATTTTATAGAAGGTGCAAGGTTTACATTAATTATTATTATTTTGCGTATGGTTTTTCCAATTGCTCAGTACCATTTGTTGAAAAGGTTATTCTTCCTCCAATGAATTGCTTTTTCACTCTGTCGAAAACCACTTGACTGTACTTCTATGGGTTATTTCTAGGTTACCTATTTGGTTTTATTGATCTATGTGTATATTCTTCTGTCAGTAGCACATGACCTTGGTTCCTGTAGCTATCTAGAAAGACAGTATTTGGTATAATGATTCTTCCAACTTTTTTGTCTCTTTTTTCAAAAGATTGTTTTTTTAACTATTCTAGGGCCCATGACTTTACATTTCAGAATTAGCATGTCTGTCTACAAAACACTTATGAGTGCTTTGATAGGAATTACAATAAGTCTCTACATCAGTTTAAAGAGACTGGCATCTTTATACTGTTGATTATCCCAATCCATGAATATTTTTCTTATATAATTTTCCACAAAACTTTCTACATAATTTACTGTATCATATCCTTAATAGTCTATTCATTCTCTGTTGACATACAGCAAAAATCTGCACGCATGATATTTTTTTTCCATTTATTAGAGGGACCTATATCTTGTTTCCTTGCTTAATTTGTACACCTCTGCATCAATACCATAAGCTTTTAATTCTCATAGCTTTTCCTTAAGCTTTTATATCTGGAATGGTAAGTCACTGATCTTTGTTTTCTACAAAATAACGTTTACTATTCTTGGATATTTGATCTTCCTATAAATTTTAGAATTAACATCTTGATTTCTATGAAATAAAAGACTGAAATTGCATTAAATTTATAGCTTAACTTGAGAGAAAATCAGCATATTTATGACAAAGAGGCTTCCTAACCTTAATCATGGTATATTTCTTTGATTATTGAGTCTTATTTAATGCTTCTCAATAAAGTTTTATTATTTTCATTAAGATCTTTCACATAGTTTGTTAGATTTATGCCTAGATACTTTATATTTCAGTTACTATTGTAAATGTCATTATTTTAAATTACATTTCTTAACTCTTTGAATTTGGTATATAAAAATCTACTTGGTTTTCAGATATTGATCTTATATCCAGTAATATTTAGAAATTCTCTTTAATCCTATTAGACAAGTGAATAAGAGACAAGACTAATAGAAAGTGGGAGACAGTCAAAGCATGTAGAGCTGACCAAGGAGGAAAATCTTAAACTGCTATCTTTTTCTTCTACTTTGCTGTAATCACTTATGACACATCTGATTATGGTTCTCCTTTTGTTTTGGCCAAACACCAAAAACAAATTTGTTTACCCCTCACAAATGTGTGGATTGTATGAATGCATTTTTGTGTGTTCCTTTTTATCTGTTATCTTTATTCCATTTCTACTATTACATTTCACTTAACCCCAATTTTATATACAATAGCTAATAATTGTTGAGCTTTTTTCATGTATTCCAAGAAACTAAGCAAGTTGTCAAAGATCACACAGCAAGTGGGTGGCAGAGCCAATAATAGAATCCAGAAGGTTTTGGCATCAGGACTTGCATTCAACTATTTAACTGCTATTAACTACCATGGCATATTTTTCAATAGGACAGTACAGTATGTTTGTGGTTAATACTGCAATCAGTGGTGAGGTACAACGTGTGTTTCCAAGTAAAAATGTGGCAGGTTTAGTTTCTTCCTGGTTGACTGTGCCACCAACATGGATATTTCATGCCATCAACATGGGCCAGAGTGAGGAATTTAGAAAATACTATAATCAAGAAATTCTTATGATTTTGAACATAGGCAGCCTCCATTAAGATGAAACAGTGAAGCTACATTTATGTGATAGGTCTATGGCAGAATCAATGATACTCAGACATTAATTACATATGAGGAATGAGAGATATGTAGGAGTTGAATGTGATTGTTAGGATTCTGACAGGAATGACCAGGCATATGATGAAATAGAAAAGAGAGAAGGTAGAATTTTATCAATAATCAGAGGTCAGTTATGAACAGATTAAACTAGGATGTGTGCAAAACTTCAAGGTAGGAATATATAGTACAGGGTTAGAAATGTGGGTAGGAGCTGGGAATTTGGGAGGCTTAAAATATATATTCCAATTTATTAGCATAAAATTAGCAGTTGAAACCATGGGCTCAGATACGATTCTTTTGTAAGAACATCTAGAAAGAGAAAACAAGTGCAAGGACAGGTCAGAACAAACCCCAGCATCTTTGATAATTAAGGAGAAGGTTGAATGAGGTTCACATGAAGACCAAGAAGGAACAGTCTGATATACAGAAGGTACTTGAGAGGTGGTTCCATGAGGAAGTAGGGAATAGTCATTCAAGTCAGTCTAGGTGAAGAGGTCAAGTAAGGTATGACTGAAGTTATAGCACTAGATTTCATTAAAGTGGGGTCTGTAGATGATTCACATGAATTAAGGAATAAATGGAATTTGGAATTAAGGCTGCCACTTTAAAAGTTCAGTGTAAAGGAAAGGAGGGAGTTGGATGGTAGCTTCAAGTTTAATTTTGTAGAAATCTCATTATTTTATTACACTTTTCAAGCATCAGAACTGGTCTGTTTTGCTTTTGTGTTTATAGTCTATGTGAAATAGAAATATGCATACTTTTAGGAAGGGGAAAGTGGCCTTGATTTGACCCTTAACATTAAGTTTAAAAGGTGCTTAATATTAACCTAAAAGAGTGACTATTTATTTATCAAAAACGGTTATGAAGTTAGGCAGATTTTTTAATATCTTTTAGAATGGAGTAATAATACTAGATTTTATGTTTCTATATGACATTTCAGAGATTTTAAAGTGATTTTCTAAACATCAGTGTCTTGGCTTTGACAGTTTCCTGTGTTGTGATATTATAAAAATTTCTCTTCTCTCAGTTTTTCATCTATAAATAATGACATTGAGAATAAAAGTTCACTTTCACTAAGCACTTACTTGGGCCAGACTCTGGGATCTAAAGAACTTCTCATGTGTTGTGTCCTTTAAACTTCCTAACAAGCTATGACTACAGTGGATCTCAACTTGTAAATGAGGAAACAGTAACTTACCCAAGGTTACACAGCTGGTTAGCAGAGGAACTGGGATTTGAAATTCTAGAGTCCACCTTGCTCCCTGTGTCATGCCTTTTCTCCAGCATGAAGAGTAATTTGATAAGATATTGATCTAATAAGGAATTTGCTGAGGCTTAAACATGATAAAGCATGTAAAGTGTTTATCTTAGTTCCAGGTATTTATTTCAAATAGAAATGTCCTGTTATTAATGTTATAGTTTTTGTTCTGTGATTTCTTTTGAGTACTGTGGATACTCACTAGTTAATTCTAATTTTTCCTATATCACTGAAATTATAATTTTAAAATTATACATTAACAAAAGGCATACTTTTTTCTGCCTGTATTATATATGCACCTATACAAATGTACTGCATCCGTATATTTTGTTCCCCATATTTTGTTTATAATGATAATTCAATTTTCCATCTGTTCACTCTCATATTAAACTTAAGTTGAGACAATTTGACCATATACTGCTTCCTTCACTGTATCTTCATTTGACCTGAAAATCTATTATCAAAAGCTGTACAAATTGAATCATTAGACTGAGTTTAACAGCATATTTTAGTTCAATTGCAATATCTCCATTGACTCTGAAAGCAGTTGAATTGAAAAGGAATCATGCCTTCATACTTTATGAACATGTAGGTTTCCTGTCAAACCAATGTATTATCAACTTACTTCAAAGAGTGAAACCAAACTACCAGAACAGATTCATTTCTATCTGGAATCCTCACTTCAGTAGTTTGGCTGAAGTTCTGATTTCCAGATGCTCCATCAGAATGACCTTCAGTAGAGGTTATTCTATCTCTTCCAGTGAGTGACTACTCAGTGACACTGACAAAGAAGTAACTTTCAGCAGTTGTCATCTTAGATGCTGCAACAATGGATATGTCCTTTGCCACTTTGCAAATAGAAAGCAATGTTTATATACCTGTTAATTCGTGTGGCTCTTATCTGATGAACTGATGTAAACAGTTTTGTAAATTGTAAATATCCCAGCTTTATCTTTTAACATCTGTTTGACCTTGGATAGGGTCCTTAACTCTCTAAGCTTTAGTTCTCTCTTCAACAAAATAGGGATAATAAATTGTACCTTCATCAACTTGTTATAAGAATTATCTGAGTGAACCTTAACTCTCTAATACTTGATATATGCCATGTCCTCCTCCATCTCCCCTTAAATCCATCAGCTTTTCTACATTCCTCTCAATTTATCTATTGTTTGAGATATCTATTGTTCTAATGACTTGAAAGTTCCTTATCTGGGGAAGAGGGTCATTGAGATTCATGCCTCTGTCCCTGCTAGAGGTCTTTGAGCTATGCTTATTCTAGAATCCAATTCACTGGGTTCCTTGCAGTTTATTAAAACACCTGCTCTTGGGATTGCTGAAGTTTCCCACAGAATATGTAAAGAAGTCAATATAAAACTGGAAAACTCAATATAAAACTGGAAAATGTTCTATAATACTACCTAAATTTTCAAGGACAGTTTACCTAGTAAAGGCAATGAGCTCTACAGCTAATAATTAAAAATTAAAAGTAAAAAATTAATAAATAAAATGAAAAACATATCTGTCGATAAAAATGACATAAATTTGACCATTTATCTTAAAATTGACAGATTGCCTATTCTTTGTTTGTGTGTGTGTGTGGTACGCAGGCCTCTCACTGTTGTGGCCTCTCCCGTTGCGGAGCACAGGCTCCGGACGCGCAGGCTCAGCAGCCATGGCTCACTGGCTCAGCTGCTCCGCGGCATGTGGGATCCTCCCGGACCGGGTCACAAACCCGTGTCCCCTGCATCGGCAGGCAGACTCTCAACCACTGCTCCACCAGGGAAGCCCGAGATTGCCTATTCTTAACAGAGTATAACATTCTCAATTTTAGGGATATAAAACACTAAGTTCTAAACTCAAGGAGTGAAGTTTCCTCAGTTCACCCTGAGTTGGTTTTCAATAACTTTTTCCAGGTTACATCAACCTTCAAATGATGATATGAAAAAGTTCTCCGGCAAAGAATGCTTGCTTCCAATTTGTAGCAACTTCCTTGATGTCTACTGTTTACATTTTCTAAGCAGTTAGAACAACGGCATCTTTTTCCTTTAGCATCTAGATTATCATCGTTCTCTCCCCTTGTGAGCAAGACACTAAGTCCATAGTATCTATCTCTAGAGTTCGGGGTGAATTGTTAGGTCCTTGTAGGCTGGGATCTATCTTTCCATTTTTTATTTCTGTTTCAAGGCTTATAGCCTTTTTTTTTTTTTTAAATAAAGTTCATGGTGCTCCTACTTTGTCCTTAAGAAATACATAGATCTCCTTTTTTTTTTTTTTTTTTTTTTTTTTTTGCAGAGATGATATTGCTTAGAGGGCTTAGGTTTAATAGAATTTCTTTGAATGCTTTTCTATCTATTCTACCCTGATTTAGTTTTAAATTTTTTCTGCTGCAATAATCACCTATTTGCCTCCCCCGTGACCATGCCACTATCAATCTTTTTCCAAACTTAGTCTCCAAAATTTTTACGATCTTAGGTTATCTGTACTATTTTTACTCACAACATTTCTGACATGTGTGAGCTTTATTGCCACACCAACCAATTCTCCAACTCTATGGAAACCAACTCACTGTCCTAAAATTTAATTCAGTTTTAACACTAATTTCTGTAGTTGTGCAGACCCTACAGGTTAAGGGCTTATTCCCACAAGACTGCCACAACTTGAGAGGCCAATCACAATCCTCAGGTTGCCACCTGTATTTCTAACCAGTTGGCTTTTAACTGAGGGATTTCACCAAACGCTTCTCAGTTTCAATAACTTGGTAGAATGGCTCACAGAAATTGGGAGAACACTTTACTTACTATTACCAGTTATTATAAAGGATACAATTCAGGAAAAATCAAAGAGAAAAGATACATAGACCAAGGTCCAGAAAGGTCCCAAACACAGTAGCTCTGTCCTCTTAAAGTTGAGGTATGCCAACCTCCCAGCATATAGATGGGTTCACCAAACCAGAAGCTCTCTGAACCCCATTGTTTAGGGGTTTTTATGGAAGTTTCAGTTATACATGATTGATGAAATCATTAGCCATTGGTGACTGAACTCAGTCTCCAGTCCCTTTCCCCTCTCCAGAGGTCCAAGTGTGAGGCTGAAATTTCCAACCCTCTAATCACATGGTTGATTCCTCTGGCAACCAGCCCCCATCCAGAAGGAAACTATAGGCCCATCAAAAGTCACCTCCTTAGAACAAAAGGCAATCCTATCACTCTACCACTCAAGACATTCAAGGGATTTAGAGCTCTGTGTCGGGAACTGGGGACAAAGAAAAAATATACATTTCTTACCGTATCAAGAGTTGATTGTGAGCTTTTCTTGGTACTTTGATAAAATATAAACTCCTTGAGTTTCTACATGGCTACATTAGATGTGGTCTCTATTGCTAAGCATCATCTTGCACCACTCTTCCCTTGGCTTGCTCTACTGCAGCACACTAGGTTTTCTGTTTTCCTGTTGCTCTGTACCTCTGTACTCTCTTTACATTTTTATTGTCTTTTTAAAATGAAATATATATTTTAAAAGTTTTAGGTTTACAGAAAAAATAAGCAGAAAGTACAGAGTTTCCCATATACTTCCTCACCCATTGACATATAGTGTCTCCTATCATTAACGTATATGTATACACTTATTACAATTGATAAGTCAATATTGATACATTATTATTGACTAAAATCCATAATTTACACTAGAGTTCACACTTCATATTGTGTGGGTTCTGACACATGTATAATATTTGTCTACCATTACAGTGTCAGAGTATCTTGCAGAATATTTCAACTACTCTAAAAATCTCCTATGCTCCATCGCTTCCTTCCTCCCTATTCCCATTTGGAACTCTTGGCAACCACTGATCTTTTAACTGTCTGCATAGTTTTGCCTTTCCCAGAATGTCACATAGTTGAGATTACACAGTATATACCCTTTTCAGATTGGTTTTCTTTCACCTGACAATATGCATTTATGACTTCTCCATGTCTTTTGGACTATTAATAGTGTATTTATTTTTAGTGCTGAATACTATTCCATTGTCTGTATGTACAATAGTTTATCCATTTGCCTACTGAAGGGCATCTAGTGTGCTTCCAAGTTTTGGCAGTTATGAATAAAGCTGCTGTAAATATCCATGTGCAGGTTTTTGTTTGGACATACATTGTCAGCTCCTTCAGATAAACAACAAGGAGTACAACTAATGAATTGTGCTAAAATATGTTTAGTTTTGTAAGAAACTGCCAAACTATCTTCCAAAGTGTCTGTACCATTTTTAATTCCCACCAGCAATGAATGAGAGTTCCTGTTGTTCCATATCCTCACCAGTATTTGGCATTCTCAGTGTTCTGGATTTTGGACATTCTAATAGGTTAACTAATAGCAATATATAAACTCTGAGAAGAAGGTGACATCCGCAATGCCATCATCAGTAAAGACATTTTTTCCTGGTCTTTTGATCTCTTAGGTGAGTTACCACTCATAATGAACTATGCGAATTTGACCAGTTTTACAGATCATTATATGGATAAGTGAATAAGACCTTGTAGATAAAATAGTGCCATATTAAACATTTATGCCCAGTGCTCAGGGTTTTCCACCAGTAGTGCTCACTCAGAATCCAATACTGCAAGAGATTTTATCTGTGATCTTCTAGACAGGAAAAGAAAAATCATATCCAGAGAATATTGTAATCGAATCTTGCTACCAACACAATACAAATATTTATATATTATTATTATTTAATAAACTATTAAATATCTCCTTTCATCAATGTAGACATGTGGAGAGATTATTAAAAGTATCCTGTAGGGCTTCCCTGGTGGTGCAGTGGTTGAGAGTCCACCTGCCAATGCAGGGGACACGGGTTCGTGCCCCGGTCCGGGAAGATCTCACGTGCCGCGGAGCGGCTGGGCCCGTGAGCCATGGCCGCTGAGCCTGCGCGTCCGGAGCCTGTGCTCCGCAACGGGAGAGGCCACAACAGTGAGAGGCCCGCATACCGCAAAAAAAAAAAAAAAAAAAAAAAAAAAAGTATCGTGTAAACAGATCTTAATCTGGGTTCTGAGTATGCTTCCTATATGTTGTTATCTTGAAAATGACTCAATACCTTTGTGTTCATTTAACTCGTTAATCGAATGATGTGTGGATTAAATGAATTAATGAATATAAACTGAGTAACATAATTACAGGCACATATTGTGTCCACTGAATGTTAACTATTCAGCATTATTGTTATTCTTACACTGTGTCTTTAATTATGATGAATGCTGATATATATTGCAGGTATACTACATATCACAGTCTAAACCAGGGCACCACAATCTTATACAGTGGTTTGACCACCCAGGAGGTAGCATTTGGAAGAGGCTACTGGTAGTCAACCTGGAAATCAAAGCAGTTAGGAATCTCTTTGGGGACTATCTAGAGCTCTTCTCTATGGAATAAAATTATAACTTCCGAGGGGAAACATTGCTCACACAATAAAGGTTTTTTCTTTTGCTTTGACAGTTTCTAATAGGGAACTGTGTAAGAAGGACAACCAGCACCTTTTCTCTTTGTTTATAAATTTAATCCAAGTTCCCATTTTGTTTGTTTGTGAAGTCAAATTAATTGTGTTCTATATTATTCCATGTGAATTTTTACCATGTAAGGTAATATCTGAAATGCAAGAAGTCAGGCCTGTTTGAAAAACATATCTATAAACTGTAAGTCTTACACATATTACATGATGTCTTTTCCTCTGGACACTAGACTTTAATATCTGTTGTTTTATGACAACAAATTTCATGTTAACAGAACTAGAATAGCAGAAATGGATTCTACAAATGCCTAGAAAAGAAAATTGCATAGTCTCTTCTGAGTTGAACGCAGTCTTAAAAGACAGTAATATGCAGGATTTCATTGCTGAACTCCCTGCCTACTTCTTCAAATAATGTTATTTTTGTAGATATGTTTATGTATATAATAATGGAAATGTTGACTTTTAAAAATATACAATAATTATAATTAAATAATTATTTGTATACTGAGTTTTCATTTAACATCATATACATGCATATTTATGGTTACACATACATATATAACAAAGTGCTTTTTACTGTTGTATAGCATTGCTCTGAATTAATTATCCATGAGGCCTTTAATAAACCCTTGGTTATTATATGTGTAGGTTATTCAGATTTTTTTCCTACTATAAATAGCATTGTACTAATATCCTTGTTACATTTTTTTCACATTTGCATGAGTATTTCCTTAATACTAATTAGTGAAAATTAAATACAATTTTCTTGTAGGATATTTTCCTACTATGTATTCAAAGTATTAAAAATCTGCATGTCCATGAAACTGTGTATTTCCTTAACCCATAATTTCACTTATGCTTTTATTAAATGCTTCCCTTAAAACAGTCTTTGAATAAGTATATACATGGATTCATATAATTATTTACACATACAGGTGTTTTTTTCTCAACTTTTTATTATGTTTTCTTGATTAGTCTATTTTCCCAGTTTGTATTTAACATTTCTGTTTTGAAAAGTTCTCATCTATTCTCAATTTTTATTTTTATGAGTAAAATTTACAATCATTTACTTACATTCTAAAAATAAAATCAACTGTCATTTTAAAAATGGATGCTTTTCATTTATATCTGTATTTAAAAACACTCAGCACTCTAAATGAGCTAATATTCCAACAAATGGAGATCCTTCCTTTTAATTTCTTTTAACTGTTTTTCTTGATTTTCATTCTAACTTTGTTGGTTTCTGTTCCGGTAGAGTTGGTGAAAGCACTGTCTTGTATTTGAACTCTTATAACTTTAGAGCATAGCTTCCAAACTTTGTTCTGTGGAGCATTCGTTTTTGTAGAATTTTAATAGATTTTACAAGTGCCCTATTTTTCCTGGGGTGGAATTTAGGTCTAATGAGTTTGATGTACTCCCATTTGTTTCTTTTTACTTTGTTGCCCTTGCTTGAGGAGACAGATCCAAAAAGTATATAGCTAACACCAATGTTAAGGAGCTTACTGCCTATGTTTTCTTCTAGGATTTTTATGGTTTCAGGTCTTACATTTAAGTCTTTAATCCATTTTGAGGATTTTTGTTGTCTATTGTCTAATTTTATTCATTTGCATGTAGCTGTCCAGTTTTTCCAACACCATTTATTGAAGAGACTTTTTCCCATTGTGTATTCTTGCCTCATTTGTCATAGAATAGTTGACCATATAAACATGGGTTTATCTCTGGGCTTTCTATTCTGTTTCATTGATCTGTACGTCTGTTTTTTTTTTTTTTTTTTTTTTTTTGGCCACTACCATACTGTTTTGATTATATAGCTTTGTAGTATAGTTTGACATCAAGGAGTGTGCTACCTCCAGCTTTGTTCTTTCTCAAGATTGCTTTGACTATTTGGTGTCTTTTGTGGTTCCATACAAATTTCAGGATTATTTGTTCTAGTTCTGTGAAAAATGCCGTGAATATTTTGGTAGGGATTACATTGAATCTATAGATTTCTTTTGGTAGTTCGGCTATTTTATCAGTATTAATTCTTCCAATCCATATATCTTCTCCATATATTTGGGTTGTCTTTAATTTCTTTCATCAATTTCATATAGTTTTAAATGTACAGATATTTCACCTCCTTGGTTAAATTTATTTCTAGGTATTGTTTTCTTTTTGATGCAATCGTAATTTTTTTAAAAATTCTCTTTCTAATAGTTTGTTATTAGCATACAGAAATGCAGCAGATTTATGTATATTAATCTGTATCCTGCAAATTTACTGAATTTATTTATTAGTTCTAGTAGTTTTTTGGTGGAGCCTTTATAGTTTTCTATATATGGTTTCATAAAGTCTGCAAAAAATTACAGTTTTGCTTCTTCCTTTCCAATTGTGGTGACTTTTATCATTTTTCTTGTCTTATTGCTGTGGCTAGGACTTCCAATAATATGTTGAATAAAAGTGGTGAGAGTGGACATCCTTGTCTTTGTCCTGATCTTAGAGGAAACGTTTTCATCTTTTCATCATTGAGTGTGTTGTTAGCTATGGATCTGTAATATAAGGCCTTTATTATGTTGAGGTATGTTCCCTTTATACCCACTTTGTTGAGAGTTTTTATCATACATTGATGTTGAACTTTATCAAATTCTTTTCCTATATCTATTGATGTGGTCATATGATTTTTATCCTTTTTATTCAGGTGGTGTATCACATTATTTATTGATTTTTGGTACTTTGAGCCATCCTTGCATCCCTGGAATAAATCCTACTTGATTATGGTGTTTGATTTTTTAAAATTTATTATTGAATTTGGTTTGCTAATGTTTTACTGAGAATTTTTATATCTATGTTCATCAGGGATATTGGCCTGTAATTTTCTTTTTCTGTAGTGTCTTTGTCTTGTATTTATATCAGCATACTGCTGGCCTTGTAGAATGTTTATCCAATTAGGCATTAATATCCCAAATATATACAGAAGTCATGTAACCCAGTAGGGAAAAATATGATTGAAAAATAGGCAGAGGACCTGAATAGACATTTTTCTAAAGAAAACAACATGGCCAGCAGGTGCATGAAAAGATGGTCAACATCATTAATCATCAGGGAAATACATATTAAAACCACAGTAAGGGACTTCCCTGATGATGCAGTGGTTAAGAATCTGCCTGCCAATGCAGGGGACATGGGTTCAAGCCCTGGTCTGGGAAGATTCCATATGCTGTGGAGCAACTAAGCCCATGTGCCACAACTACTGAGCCTGTGCTCTAGAGTCCATTAGCCACAACTACTGAGCCTGTGCTCTAGAGCCCATTAGCCACAACTACTGAGCCCATGTGCCACAACTACTGAAGCCCGTGCACACAGAGTCTGTGCTCCACAACAAGAGAAGCCACAACAATGAGAAGCACGTGCACCTCAATGAAGAGTAGCCCCTGCTCGCCACGACTAGAGAAAGCCCACATGCAACAATGAAGACCCAGTGCAGCCATAAATAAATAAATAAATAAATAAATAAATAAATAAATAAATAAATAAAATAAAATAAAACCACTGTGAAATTTCACTTCACACCAGTCAGAATGGCTATTATCCAAAAGACAAGAAATAAAAAGTGTTGGTGAGGATGTGTAGAAAAGGGAACTCTTGTGCACTGTTGGTGGGAATGTAAACTGATAAAACCACTAGGGAAAACAGTATGAAAGTTCCTCAAAAAATAAAAACATAGAACTATGATATGATCCAGCAGTTCCACTTTTAGGTATTTATGTGAAGAAGACAAAAACACTTACTCAAAATGATATATGACTCCCAATGTTCATTGAAGCATTATTTACAATAGCCAAGATATGGAAGCGGCCTATGCCCATAAACAGATGAATGGATAGAGAAGGTATGGTATGTGTGTGTATATATATATATATACACACACACACAATAGATTATTGCACAGCATAAAAGAAATGAAATCTTGCCATTTGTGACAACATGGTTGAACCTAGAGGGTATTATTCTGAGTGAAATAAGTCAGACAGAGAAGATGAATATTTTATGATTTAACTTCTATGTAGAATCTAAAAAACAAAACAACATCAAAACATAACAAAGCAGAAACAGAATCATAGATAAAGAGAACAAATGGCTGGTTGCCAGAGAGGAAGAGGGTAGAGGGGTGAGCACAGTAGGTGATGGGGATTAAGAGGTACAGATTTCTTGTTATGAAATAAATAAGTCACAGGGATGTAATGTACAGCGTGAGACATAACAGTCAATTACAATGTAGTAACTTTGTACGGTGACAGATGTTAACTAGACTTATCATGGTGATAATTTTTGTAATGTATCCAATGTATAAAATATATAAAAATGTATAAAAATATGGAATCACTATACTGTACACATGAAACTAATATAATGTTTTAAGTCAATTATACTTGAATAAAAAAAAAAATAAGCACATAGCCTGGTGTGGAAATAAGAAAAGGTCCTATGGGGAAAAGTTATGTGTCTAAATTTATATTAGGTGGAGGAAGATTCTGCTATTCATCAAATCTCCTAACTCTATTAACCTGTTCTGCTCTGATGGATTGATTTGTTCCCTATATTCTACTAACCTCCTTAGAAATAGAAAATATGTATGCTGTTACTTCCCCTTAGTACCAACAATCAATCATAGTGTTCTTAAACATTGAGTCTGGATTTGGCCTCAGAATTTTTTCCAACATGTTGCCCTACTCTGGACAGTCACTAGAATGCCATTGAAGTTGGCAAATGGAATAAAATTCATATACCATCTGGTCCTACACTCTGTTCCTGCTTTCATGTTTAGATTAGATAGTGTAGGTTTATATGCATGTGTATTTCAATATTACATGTTTGATTGTGAACATATATTATTTTTTCTTTAACTGATCTCATGGTCTTGCCTCTCTCCTTTTTAAGAAACAAACAAAAAAAAGAACACACCATATTTAATAAGCTTAATAGCAGCTAAAATATTCTGATATCATTTGATACAAATATTATTTGAATATGTAGACAAACTCACATGTTCTCATTCCTTCATTTTTACCTTTTAAAAAATTATATAAGTAAAATTTACTAGTTGCATACAGTTTTATGAGTGTTGAAAAATGCAGTTATATTCACTAATGCAGTCAAGATTCAGAATAGTCCCATCATCTTCTCCCACTCAAATTTCTTCATTTTGCAGCTTTGTGGTCACATTCTTTCACCTCTCCTAACTCTTGGAAACTGTTCTGTTCCCCATTCCTATAGTTTTACCTTTTCTAAAATGTTATAGAAATGAATTATATGATGTATATAATATATAGCTTTTTGGATCTGACTTCCTCCACTTTATAAATACAGTGGGAATTCATCCATATTGTTACATGTATTCACCTGTCTTGATTGATAAGTAGTATTCCATTTTATGGATGTGTAACTTTTTATTTATTCACCTGCTGAAGGACATTTGTATTGTTTCCAATATTTGGCGATTATGAATAACTGTACTATAAACATTAGAACAGAGTTTTTGTGTAAATCTAGTTTTCATTTTCTTGGACAAAGAAGTAGAGTTTCTCACTAATATGATAAGTGAAGGTTTAACTTTAGAAGAAACTGCCATAATGACTGTAGCATTTTGCATTCCCACCACAATACACAAAAGTTCTCATTGTTTCACATGCTCACCAGAACTTGATATTTCACTTAATTTTTTTTTTACAAAGGAAAATCTCTCAGTTAACAGAGACAATATGAATTCAAATTTTCTATGAATGGAATATATAGTGTTTTAGGGTAACAGTTAATGAATCAATAATTATCAAATTATGACGTATTTTCTTCCTGTCATCTGAATCTAACTTGCATGACCTTGATTTATATCTTGACATATCAACTTGATATTATTTGACTCTGGTCAAATAATATACTTTGTGGTTTTAAATAGCCTTTTCCTAATGACTAATTTCACTGATGACCTTTTAATGTTTTTGTTATCCGTATACCTTCTTTGGGTTAAGTGTCTGTTCAGATCTTTTACCCAGTTCTTAATTGGGTCATTTACTTTCTTATTCTTGATCACTTAACCTTTCAGGATAATCTTGATTTCTCTGGATTAGCTACACTTAAGGCCCTGCTGTGTGGCTCTTTATGCCTCATTTTAGGCTACTGTTCAGCAAATAGATTGACTTAAGCATACTAAAGAGATGTTTGTATTGAAACAGCCACTGTTCATTTATTATTGGTAATTGTAGAATTCTTATAAGTCTATATAAAAAAAAAAGTTCAAACACACCTTACTTAATGAAACAAACTCAACTAACGGGAACTTCAGACAACTGCTGTAACTATTTTAAAGATGCTTGAGAATACAAAAGTTTTGGTAAATGTATTCATATATACATATATGTGCACAGTTAAATATATAAACCCCTCAGGCACTCACTTAGAGATAATTTATTCCTTATTTTACAAATAATTCTAGCAATTTGTGTTTTCAATTCTTAAATCATAGACAAGAAATTTGAATTGAGGTAGAGACTGCTAAAGGCTGATTCAAAGCTTGTTTCAAGGGAAGATTACTGATAATCTTTTAGAGAGATGAATAAGATCGTAGATACAAAAGGTTTTTTTAAAAGCAAGCAGTTTGGGGTGAGACCATTTAAAAATTTATATGTAATGAATTCAGTTCTTCTATACTGTGGCCAAATAATACATTTTGCAAATGATAAGTGTTAAACATTGAAAGTAGCATTAGGTTTAGCATTCTCCTTTTAATAGAGGAGTGTGTATAAACCATCTAAGAGAATTTTCTATAAAATATGGAAATTGTTTCATAGTTATATGTGGTGATAAAAAGGAACTAAGTTAGAGTTCACATTTCTAGAGCTACAGTCCCTTATATGTTACAGATAATTGTCTGACAATGTCACAGAAACCTATGACTGTGTCTTAACATTTAAGAAAAAGACTTTCTGCTACACTGGAATAATTTTCCTGTTACAATAAGATACTGATGCTGATGACAATCAGGATACTAACTTTGAAGTAGCAGAAATATGTTAAAACAACAACAAAAACATTATTATAGTAGAAAATAACATATGCTTATGTGTAAGTAGAGATTTAAAGAAATATATTTTTGAAATGACCAAGATATCCCTTCTGTACATCTTCACTTTTGCACATTATTCTCAATTATTTATTTGGATTTCTTGGAACTATCCTGTGCCTCTGTTCTCACACTTCATTTTTATCTCACCTCCTAGATCCAGGGTATACAGGGAGTGCTTTATTGTTGGTTTTAACTTACTCCTACTCATTCTGAGTATTTTGCTAAAATCCAAACTCTTTTCTTTTCTTTTTTATAGGATGAACTGGTTTTACCTAATTATTTCTTCTGTATTTTTTTCAGTTTCAAGTTGTGATTTCCATTTCCATTATGGCATATTCTTTTATTCTTTCCCAGCTCCTTCAAAGAGCTAGAAACTTTCAAGAAAGAAGAACTTTGGCTTTTGATTTAGGAATTAGAATTCCAAATAAATCACAATGCTCCCCCTCTTTTATAATAAGTAAATATTGCAGATAATTGCCTATATGTTATTTCCTGTAAATCATCTTTCCAACTTGAAGAGACTCTTTAACTTCAGTGAGTTCTCTAAGCATAACAGAAATTGATGTGATGCTCATGAATCACCAACACATCTGAATAAAGATGACCTCATGGTTAAAGAGGTAATTTGAATTAATTGTACTTTTAAGACAAATGCAATATTCAGCTTTTTATTGGCAGGTAATTAATATATATCAAATTGTGAAGAATTTTATCCCTGGCAACTACTTCTGACTTGCTTGACCCTGATTTATATCGTTGTTATACCAACTTAAATCAAATAGTTTACTGTCTTGGGTTAAATATATTATTTAAATAGAAATATTCAAATGAACAATAGAAATTTCAGAGTTAAATATATTCATTCCCAAACCTGAATTCAGCACTGCATGCCTTAGTAATTGTTGGCACTTTATAGCAAAACACTTAGCTGTGATCAGTTGTAGCTTTCTCAGTAAAATCCCAGAGCTCATCTCTAGGACGAACATGTGGTTAAAGCAAAGAGGGTGGGGAGATGAAAGGTGTAAAAAATTGCTTAGCTGAGTCTGACATTTTACCTTTTAAATATTAATTATACTGTGGGCTTCTTCCTATTTACATACCTAAGTGTTTGCTTGGGACATAAATGGTACTAAATTGTCTTGAGAAAGCCATAGAGCATCTTTGTTAGATAAAACTTCTTGCAGCTGGTAATTTTTGGCAATTAATATTATGAATGCTAATGCGATGGGGAGAAGGGAAGGCACTTCCAGGATGCCACTTATCTCTGTAAAATGAAAGAAAATGTCAGAAGTGGTGAGCCTGCTGAGAGTATTACTTCTGGGAAGGAAATAGATGGCAAATGTTAAAATTATCATATTTATGGACAGGCTAGAATTTTTAGACTGGGATATCTAATAAATAGTCTAGTAAACAGAGTTTATTGTAAATATTTTTAAATACCTGTTTTGGATTATTTAACAGTGAAGGTTTTTTAAAAAGTTATACTGAATATATTACTGGCCCAAAGTAACAACTGAAAGTAGATTCACAGAAATTAGCTCATTTGATTATCTCAGTAATTGGTAAGGAATTAGGGGCAGTTCAGTTGATGCTATAGAGTTAATTAAAGATAAACATTAAAATGAGATATGTATTAGGATAAAGATGAGCTTGAAGGTTAAAAATGTAAAAGCCTGAAGTTATGAGAAACAAAATGTCAGCAAACCTATTGGAATCTACTACTTAGATATAGAATTGTCATCATGTTTCAGAGTAGTTACATTCTCTTACATTTTCTAAGTGAATTAAAAAGTAGCTGTTCTATCACTGCTCATTAGGCTACATAATTTAAGCCAGACTAACTCTCTACTGGAAAGAATGTAGGAGGAGATCAGTAACAAGCATTATTAACATATGAGTTGTTTACAATTCAGAAATGAAAATAAATTATATCATCTTGTACATTTTCCATTTATGATTTGAGGAACTCTGAGTTTCAGCTTATACTAGTTATTCCAAGATTTCAAATTGCCCAGTCAATTAATATCACAAGGATTTAGGAAATACATAGTTTTAAATATCTTGGATTGTATTTTTGAGTCAGGTGTAGGCTTAATTTATGGTGACTGTGAGAAAATATCAATAGTATTTTGATTAGTAAGGGAGAGAGTCTTCTTTTTATGTTAAAACATAGCAATAAGAATAAATATATTTTATTTTGCTCATTTTATTTTATTATGCTCATTTGTATCTAAAGATAGGAGGAATGTTACTGAAATAAAATAAACATTCCTAGTTTTGTGTGACAGTCTAAATCTTCCGTTTCAATTATTCTGTCCGATAATGCCCACAAGCACATTCGCAAGTGACATGTCATGTGTACTAATTTTTTGTCTGTTAAACAGTCACTAAAGAAAACATAAGAAAAGTGATAAATTAAGAAAACATTCTTCGTCTTTTTTATTTTAATTCATCAAACCTTCATTAAGCATCTGCTTTGTATCTTCAGATCTGCAAGGAAAAAGAAATAAATAATATTGTTTTGTGTTAAAGAACCTACTTAATTTTTTTTCAGAAACAATTTGTAAATGTGAAAAAAATTGAAATGTAAATATGAGTGGGCACTGAAAAAGATACATGCAAGACAGCCTCCCATAAACAGTTGATTTGAATAGTATATAAGAAAAAAGTACAGAATTATTTCCATTTAGGTAGCTCTAAACATTGATATTGCAAGGTTGATAGTATGCTCTAGTTTGGAATTCATCATTGGATGCCTGAAGTTCCTTTCAAAGGAGAAAAAAAATGACTCCTTATGAAATATTCAGAAATACAGTTAAATCTTTATACATAAAAATGTTTATTGTGAGGTTATTTATTATAGAAGACAATTTAAAAATAACCCTGGGTAAATGGATAAAATATAAAACAGAATGCCACGTGCTATTAGTCTGCTTGGGTTTGCATACCAAAATACCATAGACTAGGTGACTTAAATAATAGAAATTTATCTCTCACCATTTTGGAGGCTGAGAAGTTCCATGATCTGGTTGCCAGCTCATTTGGTTCTTGGTGAGGACTCTCTCCCTGGCTTGTATCCTCACATGGGGAGAAGGGGTAGAGGAAGAGTGAGTCACTCAATATTTCTTTCTAAATTGAAGATTAAATACAATCCCAATCAAGATTTTAGTAAATGTTTTGTAAAGTAGAAGTCAGATTCTAAGATGAGCTCTAAAATTCATATGGAAAGGCAAATTCTCAAGAATAGTCAAAATAACTTTGAAAAAGAAGAAAGTTGTAGTATATGACTTTGATTTCAAGACTTATTATAAAAACACATTAATCAACATGTGAAAGTATTGGCAGAAACAAAAGATAAATGCAATAAAAGAGAAAGTTTAGAAATAAACATAAATAAATGATTGACCTTCAGTGAAGGTATAAAACCAATTCAGTGGAGGAGGAATAATCTTTTAAATCAATATTTCTGCATCAATTGGGTATTCATAACAAAAAGAAACCACTTCTGAAAATTAACTATAAATGGATCATATAAATCAATTTTTAAAAACCTAAAGCTGTAAAAAAAATACAGAAGGAAACAGAGGAAAAACTGTGTCTTTGTATTTGCACAAACATTTCTTATATACAACACCAAAAAATAACCAGTAAAAGAATAAATGGACAAATTAAACTCCATTATAATTAATAACTTTTCTCTGGAAAAGCTATTTAAACGACCAAGACTGGAAAAATATATTGACAGATATTTCCAATAGAGGACTCTTATTGAGAATACATGAAGAAACGTCAAAACTCAGTAATAAGATGACAAATCATATGGACAGAAATTTCCAAAAAGATATATGGTTAGCAATTAACACATGAAAAATCACTCAATGTGATGTTATTAGGGAAATGCACATTAAAATTATGAGATACCACTACACAGCTATTTTATCACTAAAATTAGAAAGCCTGACCCTACCAAGTGTTGGTAAGGATGTAAAGGAACACAAACTCTGGTTCTGATTTTTCTGTTGAGAGTGTGAAATGATACCACCACTTTATAAAACTTTGACTGTCCTTTAATAATAATAACACCTACCCTATGAAGTCGGTGAGTAGCAGTGAGGGAAGAAAGAGGGAGAGGGAAGAAGGGAGGGAGAGAGAGAAACAAGAGCAAATGTGCACACACTTGCGTGCTCTGGTCTTTTTTTAAAAAATTTTATTGGAGTATAGTTGATTCACAATGTGGTATTAGTTTCAGGTGTACAGTTCTGGTCTCTTCTTGTAAGGGCACTAATCTCACCGTAAAGAGCCTACCCTCATGGGGGTTAGAACTTCAACATGTGAATTCAATGCTGAATTTGCCAGCACATTTGCATGGCACAATGTTCATGCGACATTGCTAAATGGTAAAGCACACAAAAACTACTCAAATATAATATTAAGTCTATAAAGATAGGCACAATAGAAAACATTAACAAGACAACCCCAAAGCTATTTCTGTGAGAAAAGAATCTCAAAGATGTAAAAAAAATGATTTCTAAGTACTTTCTGGTAGTATCCAATTTATCTGCAATGACTCATGTAACTTTTGGAATCAGAGAAATAAATGCATTATGAGAGAGAGAGGGAATGAGTATGGCATTCTTTAATGGATAATGCAGTGTTTCAGAATATAAAAACATAGATTTGACATAATGCTAATTAAGAGAAAAATAATTAATAGTAGATAATTTCTTATTATGGTGGGACTAGAGATTAGAAAATCTCTAGGCTGCTGGATGAAAGCAGAGAAGAAAATGGGAGCAGAAAGAAAATTCTGTGTGGTCAAAAGCACAGTATGTTATTGAAGTGCTTTACTAGTTTCAAACAAGAAAGATCCTTACTAAAAAAAAAATTATTCCATATTAAGTTATCTCTAGGGGGAAAATTAATGTTGACCAGAATTATGAGAATAAGTCTTATAAAGCAGTAAATCCTTAAGAACTACTGATGAAACTTGAAGGCTTTATGAAAACTATGGGTCTCAAACATGGTCACATATTAGAATCACTTAAGAAATTTTCAAAAGTGTCCCAGTCCTTGTGCACAGAGATCTTAATTTGCATGTGATGGGTCCAAGGATGGATATTTTTAAATGAATCCTGAGTATACAAAATATGCATCCAGGATTGAGAACCGCTGATGGCTGAACATTCAATCCATAAATTGGGACTACTTGACATATAGTTTGAATGGATGAGAGCTGGTATTTGACACACTAAACATTCAACATGCCATCTGAGTTGTTGAGTAGGTCTGATAAAAATTGTATTCTAACCTTAGTTGTTAACTGTGAAGAATTGGAAACAAATGTAACTAATTTTTGTGAAATTTCACATTATCAATTTAGAATCAAAATGGGGAGGGGATAAAAGACATAAACTATATTCTATTTTATTTTAAAAGGTTACACTTAGAGCAGGCTAGCAATGTAAGTGATTCTCTCCTGATTGAGTGAGCTGCATATTAGAGGAAGTGTCAGGAATAGGCTACATAAATAACCATGTAATTGGAATATTTCAGAATATTTTTTACATTTGATGAAGGGTTATATAACATGAACTCTAATATACTTTTAAACTCCAAGATTAAAAGGGCAGTGGAAAATTATGGAAAAATAGAATTGAGAGCAGAGTTAAGACTCATTATTGGTAGTTTTCTTCCCTTTCCCT
Organism: Kogia breviceps; assembly: GCF_026419965.1. Classification (NCBI taxonomy): domain Eukaryota; kingdom Metazoa; phylum Chordata; class Mammalia; order Artiodactyla; family Physeteridae; genus Kogia; species Kogia breviceps. Next base: position 49,525,853 of record NC_081317.1, on the reverse strand, counting down.
CCCCTTTGTAAATGTCTACTGCATAGTGTAGTTTGTAAAAATGTATATTTAATATGCTCTAGTAAGGACTCTATTTGCAGAGCACCATGTAACCATAGGGCAGATAGCCTTTGAGGGGAAAAACGTGAACTCACGTTTTTGAAATAAGGACTTTAAAGTAAGTTTGTATATTCATGGTGACTAATTTGAATGCAACTTGAGAATTGATACTAGGGAAAGGAAGTTTTGGAGAGAGATGCTATGGAGGTAGTAAAAGCAGTAAACCAACTTTGAACTCAGAAGAGTTCAAAGCAAGAACGGGAATGGGCAGAATACTTGGGAACTTCAGATAAATGATGAAAGTCCATTTGCTAAGGATCGCTGAAGAGTCTTGATTTTATGGAGCATCAAGATGACATTCTGCTTTCCATGATTTCATTCCCCTGAACCTGTTCTATAAGTGAACAAGCAAGGAGCAGGAAGACAGCATGAATTAATTGCAAGGTATAAATCCCTTACTTCACTTGCATGTGTAGTAAAATGACTGAGACAAGCAACAGCTGGACTGAAAAGCCTGTTAAAGATTTGGTTCAATTATCTTGCATTATACAGAAACCTATTAGGTCTTCAATAAATGTTTGAGAAGAGAAATTTTAATTCCACCAGTATAATATGGACTCTAGGTCTTGATAATTATTTATTTAACTCCTAATATTTAATATCACCTAAGCTTCCATATAAATGAGACCTCAGAGATTTCAGAGTGAGAGTAAACTTAAAACTTGCCCAACTTGCCAGGGGAATGCAAGAAAATTTTCCAGTCTCAAATCTTGGTTCTGGATGAATAGGTTAAATTATCCCTAAGAATTGGTCACCTTAATCTTGCCGTCAGGATGATTGGCAGAAAAATTCATTTTACCTGTGTGGCCCAGAACACCTCAAGCTGAGAATGTAGTTTAAAGTAGCCCTGAATAATGCCCTCAGGTGCATGGGTGCATGGCAGAAGCAAACAGAATCCTCACAGGAAGGAAAGAAAAAGGTTTCAATAAAACTGCTTAAAAGAGGCTGTATACAAAAGGCACAGTTAAATGTAATAAAGCACCAAAAAGGTTGAAAGTAAAAAAAACAAATATAGTATACTGGAGATAATTAGGCAAAGGAGAATTATTATTGTCAGGTTAATTTTAATATAAAATATATTTAAAGACATTACTTTATCAAGATAAAGAGGGTCATTATATAGCTATAAGCATTTTAATTCACCAGGAAGAGACGTTTTAAACTTGTATGCATCTAACAATATACCCACAAAATTAAACAAAATTTGACAGAACTGCAGAGACAGAGATTAATCTACTACCCTATTTAGAGATTATACATATTTTAATAATTGATATGTCAAGTAGGCAAAAACCAGTTACAAAATATTAAAAAAACTAATAATAATCACTTGGAGAATTCTATGCTATATTTTATTTATGCAAATAAAATAAATAATGAGGTTAACATCTCATTTGTAACCACCCTAAATATAGTCTTCATATTATTCCTACAATTGGAGAAAAGAAAATTCTAAGACTGTCTAGGAAAAAACTACTCAACCAGATATCCAGGGAACATAGCTGGGCATTTGATGGACTGGAAAAATTAGGCTTTTGCCAAGTTAGAGTATTTATCCTTGAATCCTACACCCTTAGTCCCAGGACAGAACAGTAACAGATTAAATGAATATTATAAACAATTTTCAGGTCTAGTCAAAAATTCATTTTGAAAGCTTTGAAATGAAATTGAACAGAATCCTGACAGCATTTGTTCTACATCTGACATGGGTGCTTCAAAGTATCACAGGATACAGAAATTTGATGTCCATTAAAATAGCTCAAATACTCCTTTCCATTTCTTTTTAACCAAATGAGGGTGGGTTTCCCTGCCCTCAAAATTTACTTTGCACTTTTTTCACATGTACTAACCTACTGTTTTGTTTGTGTGTGTCTGTGTGATTTTATTTTTTAACTTTTTTCTGTGTGATTTTGTGTACTTGAAAGTGTATATTCAATTTCTATTTTTTTAAGTAAGAGATGTCCTCATTTCTGGTTAACCAGAACAGAGAAAAATTATGAACCCCCCCTCCCTTTTTTTGAATAATCCTCTATTTTCTTTTCTTGTTCTTCCTTTTGGGGTCCTTGGGAGTTGCTTATACTGCCTCTATGACTCTTAGAAGATGATACTTTGTGATATATTATTAAATATTTGACTTCCAATTCTATACTTCCAATTCCTTTAGAATATAAAATGTGCCTTGTCCATCTTTAATACTCAGACTCTCATATAGTTCTCTGTGTATATTAAATATTCAATGAATGCTTATTGAATGGATGGCTACATGAATGTATACATAAAATGTTAACGAGCTAGAATATAAGGCCTCTTTGCTTAGTAAATGCAACTTTTTGGCCCTAGACATCTTTCTTTCTCTACTGTACTGGCTAACTTCCCAGAGCCAAAGGTAGTGCTAAATATGAGGCTTGAATCCAGCCTAACTTTTAATTTTTTTAAAAAGATCTTTGCTGGAGTATAATTGCTTCACAGTACTGTGTTAGTTTCTGTTGAACAACAAAGTGAAACAGCCATATGCATATACATGTCCCCCTATCCCCTCCCTCTTGAGCCTCCCTCCCACCCTCCCTATCCCACCCCTCTAGGTCATTGCAAAGCCCCGAGCTGATCTCCCTGTGCTATGCTGCTTCCCACCAGCCAACTACATTACATTTGGTAGTATATATATGTCGATGATACTCTCACTTAGCCCCAGCTTCGCCCTCCCACCCCATGTCATCAAGTCCCTTCTCTATGTCTACCTCTTTATTCTTGTCCTGCAACTAGGTTTCATCAGTACCTTTTTTTTTTTTTTTTTGATTCCATATGTATGTGTTAGCATACAGTATTTGTTTTTCTCTTTCTGACTTACTTCACTCTGTATGACAGACTCTAGGTCCGTTCACCTCACTACAAATAACTCAATTTCATTTCTTTTTATGGCTGAGTAATATTCCATTGTATTTATGTGCCACATCTTCTTTATCTATTCATCTGTTGATGGACATTTAGGTTGCTTCCATGTCCTGGCTATTGTAAATAGTGCTGCAATAAACCCTGGGGTGCATGTCTCTTTTTGAATTATGGTTTTCTCAGGGTATATGCCCAGTAGTGGGATTGCTGGGTCATATGGTATTCTAGTTTTACTTTTTTAAGCAACCTCCATACTGTTCTCCATAGTGGTTGTATCAATTTACATTCCTACCAACAGTGCAGGAGGATTCCCTTTTACTACTCACTTTCCAGCATTTATTGTTTCTAGATTTTTTGATAATGGCCATTCTGACTGGTGTGAGGTGATACATCATTGTAGGTTTGATCTGCATTTCTCTGATAATGAGTGACGTTGAGCATCTTTTCATGTGCCTCTGGCCATCTGTATGTCTTCCTTGGTGAAATGTCTATTTAGATCATCTGCCCATTTTTTAACTGGATTGTTTGTTTTTTTGATATTGAGCTCCATGAGCTCTTTGTATATGTTGGAGATTAATCCTTTGTCTGTTGTTTCATTTGCATATATTTTCTCCCATTCTGAGGGTTGTCTTTTTGTCTTATTTATGGTTTCCTTTGCTGTGCAAAAAGATTTTAAGTTTAATTGAGTCCAATTTGTTTATTTTTGTTTTTATTTCTGTTACTCTACAAGGTGGATCAAAAAAGATATTGCTGTGGTTTATGTCAAAGAGTGTTTTTCCTATGTTTTCCTCTAAAAGTTTTATAGTGCTTGGTCTTACATTTAGGTCTTTAATCCATTTGGAGTTTATTTTTGTGTATGGTGTTAGGGAGTGTTCTAATTTCATTCTTTTACATGTAGCTGTCCAGTTTTCCAAGCACCACTCATTGAAGAGGCTGTATTTTCTCCATTGTATGTTTTTGCCTCCTTTATCGTAAATTAGGTGCCCATATGTGCATGGTTTTATCTCTGGGTATTCTATCCTGTACCATTGATCTATATTTCTGTTTTTGTGCCAGTACCATACTGTCTTGATTACTGTAGCTTTGTAGTATAGATTGAAGTTGGGGAGCCTGATACCTCCAACTCTGCTTTTCTTTCTCAAGATTGCTTTGGCTATTTGGGGTCTTTTGTTTCCACACCAATTGTAAGATTTTCTGTTCTAATTCTGTGAAGAATGTCACTTGTAGTTTGATAGGGATTGCATTGAATCTGTAGATTGCTTTGGGTAGTATAGTCATTTTCACAATATTCATTCTTCCAATCCAAGAACATGGTATATTTCTCCATCTGTTTATGTCATCTTTGATTTCTTTCATCAGTGTTTTATAGTTTTCTGAGTACAAGTCTTTCACCTCCGTAGGCAAGTTTATTTCTAGGTATTTTATTCTTTTTGTTGCAGTGGTAAATGGGAGTGTTTCCTTAATTTCTATTTCTGCTTTTCATTGTTGGTGTATAGGAATGCCAGAGATTTCTGTGCATAAATTTTGTATCCTGCAACCTTACCAAATTTATTGATTGTTTCTAGTAGTTTTCTGGTGGCATCTTTAGGATTTTCTATGTATAGTGTCATGTCATTGGTGAACAGTGACAGTTTTACTTCTTTTCCAATTTGTATTCATTTTATTTCTTTTTCTTCTCTGACTGCTGTGGCTAGGACTTCCAAAACTATGTTAAATAAGAGTGGCTAGAGTGGACATCCTTGTCCTTTCCTGATCTTAGCGGAAATGGTTTCAGTTTTTCACCATTGAGTATGATGCTTGCTGTGGGTTTGTCATATATGACCTTTATTATGTTGAGGTAGGTTCCCTGTATGCCCATTTTCTGGACAGTTTTTATCGTAAATCAGTGTTGAATTTTGTCAGAAACTTTTTCTGCATCTATTGAGATGACCATACAGTTTTTATTCCTTAATTTGTTAATGTGGTTTATCACCACATTGTTTGATTTGCTTATATTGAAGAATCCTTGCATCCCTGGGATAAATCCCACTTGATCATGCTGTATGATCCTTTTAATGTGCTGTTTACTAGTATTTTCTTGAGGATTTTGCATCTATGTTCATCAGTAATATTGGTCTATAATTTTCTTTTTTTCTGATATCATTTTCTGATTTTGGTTTCAGGGTGATGATGACTTCATAGAATGAATTTGGGAGTATTTCTCCCTCTGCAATTTTTTGGAAGAGTTTGAGAAGGATCAGTGTTAGTTCTTCTCTAAATATTTTATAGATTTTGCCTGTGAAGCCATCTGGTCCTGGACTTCTGTTTGTTGGAAGATTTTTAATTATGGTTTCAATTTCATTACTTATAATAGGTCTGTTTATATTTTCTAATTTTTCTTGGTTCAGTCTTGGAAAGTTGTACCCTTCCAAGAATTTTTCCACTTCTTCGTGGTTGTCCATTTTATTGGCGTATAGTTATTTGTAGTAGTCTCTTATAATCCTTTGTATTTCTGCACTGTCAGTTGTGATTTCTCCTTTTTCATTTATAATTTTATTGATTTGCATTCTCTCCCTTTTTTTCTTGATGAGTCTGGCTAATGGTTTATCAATTTTGTTTATCTTCTCAAAGAACCAGCTTTTAGTTTTATTGATCTTTGCTATTGTTTTCTTCTTTTCTATTTCATTTATTTCTGCTCTGATCTTTATTATTTCCTTCCTTCTACTGACTTTGGGTTTTCTTTGTTCTTCTTTCTCTAGTTGTTTTAAGTGTAGGGTTAGACTGTTTGAGATTTTTCTTGTTTTTTGAGGTGAGATTGAATTGCTATAAACTTCCCTCTTAGAACTGCTATTGCTGCATCCCATAGGTTTTGGGTCGTCGTGTTTTCATTGTCATTTATTTTATGTATTTTTAAATTCCTTCTTCGATTTCTTCAGTGATCTCTTGGTTATTTAGTAGCACACTGTTTAGCCTCCATGTATTTGTGCTTTTTAAAGTTTTTTTTTTCCTTGTAATTGATTTCCAGTCTCATAGCATTGTGGTCAGAAAAGATGCTTGATACTATTTCAATTTTCTTAAATTTTCTGAGGCTTGATTTGTGACCAAAGGTGTGATCTATCCTGGAGAATGTTCCTTGTGCACTTAAGAAGAAAGTGTATTCTGCTACTTTTGAGTGGAATGTTCTATAACTATCAATTAGATCTATTTGGTCTATTGTGTCATTTAAAGCTGTGTTTCCTTATTTGTTTTCTGTTTGGATGATCTGTCCATTTGTGTAGGTGGGGTGTTAAAGTCCCCTACTATTATTGTGTTACTATCAATTTCCCCTTTCTTGGTTGTTAGCATTTGCCTTATGTATTGAGGTGCTCCTATGTTGGGTTCATAAGCATTTGTAATTGTTAAATCTTCTTCTTAGATTGATCCCTTGATCATTATGTAGTGTTTTTCCTTATTTCTTATAACAGTCTTTATTTTAAAGTCTATTTTATCTGCTATGAGTATTGCTACTTCAGCTTTCTTTTGATTTCCAGTTGCATGGAATATCTTTTTCCATCTCTTCACTTTCAGTCTGTATGTGTCCCTAGGTCTGAATTGGGTCTCTTGTAGACAGCATATATATGGGTCTTGGTTTTGTATCCATTCAGCCAGTCTATGTCTTTTGGTTGGGGCATTTAATCCATTTACATTCAACATTATTTTCAATATGTATGTTCCTATTACCATTTTCTTAATTGTTTTAGGTTTGTTTTTGTGGGTCTCTTTCTTCTCTTGTGTTTCCCACTTAGAAAAGTTTCTTTAGCATTTGTTGTAAAGCTGGTTTGTTGATGCTGAATTCTTTTTGCTTTTGCTTGTCTGAAAAGCTTTTGACTTCTCCATAGAATCTGAATGAGATCCTTGCTGGAGAGAGTAATCTTGGTTGTAGGTTTTTCTGTTTCATCACTTTAAGTATATCCTTCCACTCCCTTCTGGCCTGCAGAATTTCCACTGACAAATCAACTGATAACCTTATGGGGATCCTTTGTATGTTATTTTTTGTTTTTTACTTGCTGATTTTAATATTTTTTCTTTGAATTTATTTTTTGTTAGTTTGATTCATATGTGTCTTGGTGTGTTTTTCCTTGGATTTATCCTGTATGGGACTCTCTGTGCTTCCTGGACTTGATTAACTATTTCCTTTCCCATGTTAGGGAAGTTTTTCACTATAATCTCTTCAAATATTTTCTCAGACCCTTTCTTTCTCTCTTCTTCTTCTGGAACCCCTATAATTCAAATTTTGGTGCATTTAGTGTTGTCCCAGAGGTCTCTGAGATTGTCTGCAATTATTTTCACTCCTTTTTCTTTATTCTGCTCCTCGGTAGTTATGGTCTTCCAGCTTAGTTATTCGTTCTTCTGCCTCAGTTATTCTGTTTTTGATTCCTTCTAGTGTATTTTTCATTTCAATTATTGTGTTGTTCATCTCTCTTTGTTTGTTCTTCAGTTCTTCTAGATCTTTGTTAAACATTTCTTTTATTTTCTCAATCCGTGCCTCCATTCTATTTCCAAAATTCTGGAGCATCTTTAGTATCATTACTCTGAATTCTTTTTCAGGTAGGTTGCCTCTTTCTTCTTCATTTATTTGGTTTTGTAGGTTTTTACCTTGCTCCTTCATCTGTGACATATTTTTTTGCTGTCTCAATTTTTTTTTTTTTTTTTTTTTTTTTTTTTTTTTTTTAATGAGTGTGGTTGTGTTCCTGTTTTACTGGTTGTTTGGCCTGAGGCTTCCAACAGTGGAGTTTGTAGGCTATTGGGTAGAGCTGGGTTTTGCTGCTCGTGAACCAAGATCCCACAAGCCACATGGGGTGCCAAAAAAAAAAAAAAAAAGAACACTAACAAATTAAAAATTAAATTAGACTAGGAAACTAACAGATATGTTAGAAAGAATGTAAAGATAAAAATATAGATGAATCAACAACCAGAAGGTACATCAGTACCACAATAATAAAAAAGAGTAGGAGGGAAAAGAAAAAAAGAAGGGGAGTGAAGGCCTTGGCTGTGGAGGGTGATGCCTAAGCAAGGGTGAGGTTTGGGTGGTGGGTGGGGCCAATGCTCAGGACCCACAGGGCTGGAAAAGGCCCTGGGGGCTGTGGGGGGTGAGGCTTAGGCTCAAGGAACAGAAGGAGCCCAGGTGTGCCCCCCACCCCTGGTATCAGAGGACAGGGGACCTCACCTGGGAGCCCAGCAGGCTCCCTGGTCTCTAGTGGGTGGGGCATACGCCCTCCTTTCCTCTCCTGCTCCTCCCTTCTGGGGTCTGGGAGGGCCCCTCCCATCTGCCTCTCCTGTTCTCCCTTCGGCCTCCTTCCTATGCCCGCAAGGACCCATGTGACCTGGAGGGGGCTTTGGAGGGCAGGGGATTGGCCTGGGAGCTCAGCAGGCTCCCCCAGCCTGAGTGGGTGGGGCAAGTGCTCTCTGCTACTCTCCTGTTCCTCCTACAGGGCCCCTCCCGCCTGCCTCTCCTGATCTCCCCAGCCTCCTACCTGTGCCCCCAGGACCCATGTGTCCTGGATGGGACTTTGAGGAGGGGGACTGGCTTGGGAGATCAGCAGGCTCCCCAGCCTGAGTGGGCCAGGTGATTGCCCTCCACTCCTCTCCCACTCTTTCTGGAGAGTCCCTCCCACCTGCCTCTCCTGATCTCCCCAGCCTCAGGGGCACTGATCCTGTCTGGCTACCACTCCTCCTCCCCCCTCAGCCACCCTGTGTCCCACCAGTTCACTCTGGGGTTCCTCACATCTCCTTGGGCATCAGATTCCCCACTAGTGGTGGCAGGCATCCTAGTTGTGGGGAGATGCTAACTCCCTGTCTTCCCACACTGCCATCTTGACTCCGCCTCCAACCTCACTTTTTGACAAATGCACAAGGGAGCTTTAATTAAGACAGTTCTTTCTTGGACATCAAAATCAGATGAAATGGTTAAAAAGAACTGGTGCAGTCATTTTTAGAGTTACAAAAGCAGTGTAAATAAAGTCCAAGAACTTTCAAAGGAAGAAATAGGGAAAAAATGGAGGTTTATTTTAAAAATAAATAATCTTTCCTAAGTCCTTCATGGTATGGTTCATTGTAGCTGAAGAAATTTCTACTTAAAAATATCTCCTTGTGAAAATGTTTATTCTACTATAACCTCAAATTTATGAAAAAAAACTTTGTTTTGTGTTTTTATTCTAATTATAACTCTTCTAGTACATGATTTCTTCATGTGATGAGCTGTAGAAATAGCAACATTTTGAAACAGCTCAGGATACCTTTTTCTCTAAACAGCCAGTCTTTAGCTGAAGACAGCACACACACACACACACACACACACACACACACACACACACACACACACACACACACACACCTGTTATTGAGTTTTGCCCTAAAGTTTCAAAGAGGCCTATTTTATATTTTATTTTGGTAGAAAGTAAGTAATATTGCCTGGGAATGTCCAAATATGCTAGATAATTTCATTAGAAGGTTTACTCAAAGATTAATATATGTGGTTTATTAGTATTTATTATTAATGTCTTTATTATTTATAAACATATTTACATAATTTTTTTAACACACAAACTTACACTCATGACACATGTTGTATCTATGTAGCTTAAAGGAGTGTCCCAGAGGGAGGAAGAACAAGTAATAGCCTATATTGTGAGTATTAACATGAGTAGCTCCCAAATGTTTGGAAGCATACAGTTTAACATAACACATAGTCTACAACAATTTTAACATAATATGTTCTCTTATCTTGGGTTTCCTAGATACAGAGCCTGAAATGATGATTCTTGTGCATGTGATTAATGAGGGAAGTCTCACAGGTGAAATCTGTAAGAGGGTGAAGGAAACAGGATAAGGAAAGCAGCCAGGCAAAGGTATGGGTTTTGCTAAAGTTCATAAAGAGTTCTGCAAAATAAATACCACCACAAAATTGTCATACCTTGAGGCAAGGGGCCAACTCTGTGTACTTCCAAATCAATCAGCCATTGGCTGTTACTGCCCCTTGGGAGAGGGTATAACTTCCTAGGCATTTCTTGGTAAGTGGCTCCTCTAGGTCCTGGGCCATTCTCAGAAAGGGGAAACTGTGGGCCGTTAGTAGACAACACTCACAGAAGTTGGGAGTTAGATGCACTGTCCCAATAGAGGGGTCTGTGCAGAGCACCAGCAGCAACTACTACTCCCACCTAGTCCCAGTTTTCATGTGTGTATATGGGGAGCAGCCTTTGGAAGGGAAAATGTGAATATCAGTTGGAAAGGTGACAGACTAATCATCAAAATTATATCTTTTTTTGTCATATTGTAAAATTATCTAGCACTCATCAAAATTATATCCTGTTTTTGTTTTTCATATTGCAAAGTTATCTGGCAATTATCTAGCTAGGAAATTGGACCTAGGATACACTCACTTGATACTTTATTTTGCAATGAAAAGTAATGTGCTCATAATAAAATAGATCTGAATTCCTCAAGGTTCCCTTCCTAACAAGACAGTATCACCTCAAATCCTTGATCGTGAATTGGAGATACAAAGTCCTAGATCTGTAACATTAGATCTTTAAGGGGATAGACTGCTGAATTTTCAAAGGAATGAGAATTACACATGAGAGATAATTCCCACATTCTCCTATATCTCCTCCAGACCTTTAAATCTACTACATTAAACATATTTAAGAACATTACATTCAACTTAATGTAACTTTAGAATCAAAAAATTTAAATCTAGATAAACTTTATGAAGTTACCCTCACTAATATTACACCATTCCTATACTGAAAGAAAACTCCACCAGAGATTAGACAGCCTTTCTTGTTTTTTTATTCTGACCCCTTTCCTTGAAGTCTTTGAAAGACCATCTTTTATTTCTACTGGTTCATCCACATGGTACTTTGTGTCCTCAGCTGTTTTGTGATTTTTGACTATGAGTTCATTTCTTCTTAGAATATTTTTTTAAGTTTTTTTAAATTTTTATACAGTTTTTAAAGGTTACTTTCCATTTACAGTTATTATAAAACATTGGCTCTATTCCCCATGTTTTACAGTACATCCTCGAGCCTATCTTTTATTTCATTTTATTTATTTATTTTGGCTGTGTTGGATGTTCGTTGCTGCCCACAGGCTTTCTATAATTGCGGGAGCAGGGGCTTCTCACTGCAGTGGCTTCTCTTGTTGTGGAGCATGGGTTCTAGGCATGCCGGCTCAGTAGTTGTGGCTCACAGGCTTAGTTGCTCCACGGTATGTGGGATCTTCCTGGATCAGGGCTTCAACCCATGTCCCCTGCATTGGCAGGCGGATTTGTAACCACTGTGCCACCAGGGAAGCCCCTCGAGCCTATCTTATACCCAATAGTTTGTATGTCACACTCACCAACTCTTATATTGCCCCTCCCCCCTCCCCACTGGTAACCACTAGTTTGTTCTCTATATCTGTGAGTCTACTTCTTTTTTGTTATATTCATTAGTTAGTTTATTTCTTTAGATTCCACATATCAGTGATATCATACAGTATTTATCTTTCTCTGTTTGACTTATTTCACTTAGCATAATGCCCTCCAAGTCCACCCATGTTACTGCAAATGGCAGAACTTCATTTTTTAATGGCTGAGTAGTATTCCATTGATTCCATTGTCGGTCTGTGTGTGTGTGTGTGTGTGTGTGTGTGTGTGTGTGTGTGTGTATTTCACATCTTCTGTATCCATTCATCTGTTGATGGACACTTAGGTTCCTTCCATATCTTGGCAATTGTAAATAATACTGCTATTGACATCTGGGTGCATGTATCTTTTCAAATTAGTGTTTGTTTTGTTTTGTTTTTTGGATAACTACCCAGGACTGGAATTGCTGGGTTATATGGTAGTTCTGTTTTTAGTTTTTTGAGAAACCTCCATACTGTTTTCCACAATGGCCACACCAACTTACATTCCCACCAACAGTGTACAAGTGTTCCTTTCTCTCCACATCCTTGCCAACACTTGTTATTCATGTTCTTCTTGGTGATAGCCATTTTGACAGGTGTGAGAATTGAGACCTTAGTTTAAGGTACATTTGTTGCAGAGAGGATTTGTGTTTATTTCTACCAGATGCTAAGGGGTAATTTTCATTCTGAGTTTGACTATGGGACACAATGCTGTACAAAACCTACTTGTAGTTAAAAATTTATTAGATTGTTTTCTTCTACCCAATGTCAAAGTCTGTAAGTTTCCATGCTACCCTATTCTATAGGATTGTTTTGGTTTTTTTTTTTCTTAGTTCATATTTTATGGAGTCTTGGCTTTATGTAGGGTAATCCCATTAGGGTGGGCCCTGATTTTGTGTTTGGTATACTGGGTCTTGCAAAATCAAGGGGAAAAAAGCTAAAGGCTACACCAGAAAATAAAAGATACTCTTAGGTTAGCCACAAGGTTCAACCTTAATTTTACCCCTTCAATTCTTGCCTTCACTTCATTTTTGTCCTCTGAATAGTTTCCTAATTATATGGGCAATACAATGATATTAAATCAATGAATAAATAAATATATATGAATTTGTATATGATATTTGTTTATAATATATAAATATATATTTGTACATATCATGTATATATACAATGATAGATGATAGATGGATAGATTATGAGGGGTTTTGTAAATGTTTTACAAAATATAAGTTATAGTATACATTTATTAGGTGTTAAGTTTCGTATTAATATATCTGCAGGTACTAATGTGTCAATTACATCAACCTCACTTATAGTTCCTAATATCTTCCTTATATTTTTGCCTACTAGTGCTTTATAAGACTGGTTTTCAACTCAGTTAATTATTCTGTTGTGCCTTTGCTTGTTTTTCATTTATTTACTTTCAATACTCCAAATGCTAAGTATCAATTGAAACTGTACCACTCAATTTAACTTATTATATTTTCGTATTTTTTCTTCCTTTATATTCTTAGAGAGTATTCTTAAATTATCATTAATAAGACACTGTGTTTTTATTATCCATTTTCTCATATTACAATCACTTTTTAAAATATGATGAGGTCTCTCAGACATAAAGATCTACAAAACATTGTAAGATAGTCATTGATGATCCAACTAGTTTGATAACATATAACAAATACAGGTTTAAGCTCCTTTGCATACCATTAATTTTACTCCATATCCTGATTTATCCAGTATACTGAGTTTATTTATCGGTAATTGTTTTGTTTTCTTTTATTTCAAATTGCAGATCTATTGGTGTCAATGTTTTCTTATGTGAAAATGATCATTTAGTTTAACACATAGTTCAAAGTTGATAGTTATATATTTCTCAGAACTTTTACAAATCACCCCATCATCTTCTGGTTTCTAATAATAATCTTGAACAATCCACTATCAGCATAACTGGTTCCTTGATTAGTAATCTGCCTTTTCTCTTTGACCTCTTCAAATTTTTTTCTTAACTTTGTTTTCTTCATTGTCTGTTCAGCTTTGCTCAATATGCTATTTTGTCTTATTGGATTTTTATATTCTATAATTATGATTTTCCTTTTTGAACTTTTATTTTGTTCTTTGAAGCTTTCCTAGAGCGTTTTTATAATCTTTGATCCTTGATTGAATTTTTGTTTTCCTAAATTATATCTCTGTTTATATATACTTATACTTTGTAGTTGATAATTCCAGATCTGAAGTAGTTGGGATTTAATTCTACGTTTGTTCTTGCTGTTTTTTTCACAGTGGTAGCTTTCCACATCTGTTTATAAGTTTTGTGGTTGTATTTGTTTTAATATAATCTTGGGCTATTCTGAGGGGCCTCAAATGAAGATACTTTCTTAGGAGAAAGAATCTTCATTTGTTTCTGCAAAGCACAATTCCAACTCAAGACCATTTTAGATTAATTTCTTACATCCACACAGATTGCATAACAACACCACAGATTACATAAAATTTAAACCTGAAATATATATGAGGACAGAATTGTGATTACATGTGTTCAAATTAGTTTCTTTTTTCATGGGGCTGTGATAGAAGTGGTGCAGGGTAGAGGCATTTTTACTAGTCAGAAGTGAGGACAAATCAACAGGATATTTAGTAATCTCCCATTGCTAGAAAGTATATTGGGTTTCTTTTGCCCAACCCATTTATCAAGAATAAAATCTTTTCAAAAGTTTCAGCTAAAATAGTTATAATTATAACCATAGATCAATCCGATACACACTAGATTCATAGTTTTACTAGCTTTCTATGGCGGCTATAACAAATTACTGCAAACCTGTGGCTTAACAAAACACTAATTCATCATTTTACAGTTCTGGAGGTAAGAAATCCAAAATGGGTCTCACTGGGCTCAAATCAAGGTGTTGACAGGACTGCATTCATTTCTGAAGGTTCGAGGGGGATAATTTGCTCTTCTGGTTTTTTTTGTTTGTTTTTTTTTTTTTTTAATTTTCCTGCTTCTAGAGGTTCTCACCTTCTGTGGCTCATGGCCCTCTTCCACCTTCAAACCAGGAATGCAGGTTGAATGCTCATATCACATCATATCAAATCACTCCAATCTTGCTTCATTATCACATATTCTCTGGCATGGATTCCCCTGCCTCTGCCTCCATCATATAAGGACCTTGTGATTACATTGGGCCCACCTGGATAATCCGAAATACGATCCTGTCTTACCTTTGGCTGATTCCATAAAGTTAACCTTAACTTCATTCGTAACTTTAATTTTCCTTTACCATGTGACCTAAAATATTCATAGGTTCAAGGGATTAGGATGAGAACATCTTTGGGGGGGGGGGTCATTATTCTGCCTATCATAGTATTTATACTGAAAATAACTTTTTTTTTTACAAAATTGTTTGTGGCCAACTTATAATTTCTCTGTCTAAAGAATTAGTGCTTTTTGAAATATTTTAAAGCTCTGATCATAATTTAAATCTGCTCCATCCTAGTGCCTTTCTTTTCATATATTATATAAATGAACAAACAACATGACTCCCGAAATAAACTTTTTTTTTTTTTCTGTAGTGCTGATCACATTGATACCTAAGTAGGCCAGTGTACTAGCAGGATAATGTACATCTTGGGCAAATCATTGTACACATTTTTAAATTTATACATTACATACACTGAAACATCCCTACTAATATACTCAAAATTTCATACTTGTAGCAAATCATATACAATAGCCATTTTAATTTGTTGTCTAACTATACCACTTTTTTCAGTAAAGCAGTAGGATTTGTAAGTGATATACAATCATAGTCTTTTCAGGGCTTTGGTTTGGAAAGGAGCTTCAGTTTCCTTGCTTCGAAAGTGCAAAGTATATCCAGAATCCAGAATATAAGCACTTCTGTCTTATTCTACTGCTAGCATCCAAATTTTAGTCATCATAATTTTTTGTCTGCAATAACCTCTTAACTGGCCCCCCATCTCCCATCATTACCCACTAAATCTTATTTTCAATGCATAGTGTTGAATTATTCTTTAAAATAGCCTGAATGATCCTTCAAAGTAAATTAAGTCAGATTCCAGTCATTCCTGTGTTTCAAACCTTCCAAATGCTCCTTATCTCTGGAAGAGACAAGCCAGAGTGTTTAAAATGGCATGATGCTGTGCCCGTCTCCCATGTCTCTGACCATGTCTCCTACTGTCCATCCTTCACCTCATCTATTCCATAGACACTGGCTTGATTGTTATTCCTCAAACCTCAAGCTCTCCAGTTACACTCCTCTCTTAGTTAGGGAAGGCTTTCTCTCTAGCTGGGGTGCCCTTCCTCCATATAACTGCATGATTAACTCTCTTATGTCTTCCAGGTCTCTGCTCCACTATCCCCTTATTAGTGAATGTTTTTCTGAGCATTCTGTTTAAAATTACAATCCCATTCCATATTTTAAACCTAATTTCCTTCACTCTTTTGCATTATTTTTCTATAGCATTTATTTTTTCTAACTGGTCTACGTTTAATGCTTGCCAGGCCTGGGTCAAGGATACAAATGGTGAGCCACATACTGTAAATATAAATATTTAACAGTTTTAAATCAAGGTAACACATATTAAATGAAATGTGTTTTATTTGTCCACCTTGATAAATTTAGCTTCATAGCAACATTGAAGTCTGGTTTTGCATTTAAATTACCAGTCTTCTTAGTGTTCCAGTTTCTAGCTCAAATTTTGAACCCTGTATTGTCCCCTTTCAGTCCCGATTCCTCACCATGAGAACACCTATGTTCTTCCCATACAGCAGGTCAAAGCTTTGAGCATACCTGCTGTACACAGGAACCCTTGGCTCCTTGGTCTACAGGTGCACACACAAGGAGAACTCTCTGGGCATGAGATTGGTGCCTTTTGAACTGAGAATTATGGGGTCTGAGTACAAGAATCATGATGGGTGGGGGGAATGCCTGGGTTCCTGGTGAGCCAGACCCTTAGACCTGTAAACCGCTTGCCCAGTAAGGAGGGTGTTTCCTGAGAAGCCCTAGAGTGGAGGCTTCTAAATAGTGCCCAATGGCTTGGGGAGTCTAAGGATAGCAGTGTACTCTAACCTAGATAATTTACTGTCTCTATCTCCCCTACTGGAATGTACACTCTATTGAGGTCAGGAATTTTTATCTGTTTTGTCACTGATTTATCTCTAGTGTCTAGGATAATGCTTACCACACTGTACATGTTCAACAGGTATCTATTGAGTGGTTTGCAAAGTGCTTGACTCTGAATAGGCCCTCAGCATAAGTTAGTTTCCTTTCTGCTTTTGTCCATGAACTTCTGGCTTCTGTAAAGGTCAACTTCTAGTATTGAGAAAAGGCTTAAGGTATTTGTTTTATTTGCAGGTAATTGATGTTCTGTTCTTTCATTTGGAAATAGAAAAAAAAAAAAAGGTACCATTGCAAATATTCATAACTGACTTTTGAAAGCAAGGTTTTGATCAAAAGGCTGTACCAGTGGCCAGGGTTTCTAAAAGGAAAACAGAGAGTCAGAAATGCTGAAGAAAGATCAATAGATGCAAACTATGATTTGACAATATGCTTGTTCTACTCTTTGGGTTATGGCAATTGATGCGTCTAGAATGCACAATTTAAGGAAGCCTCCACTATTCAGGTCTTGCAAGGACTGACTCTGCACTCTCACAGCTCTGAGAGCAAGCACCCCTTACAATTTTGTTCCCTGGGCACTTTGCTAGCCATACTATTGTCCTGGCCCATGTGGTTTATCCATGCATAACTGCATACATCTGCAAATTATAGAAATAATGCATCCCTTTTTCAGGTTGTATTCAATTTCTTAATAATACCAGCATCTCTACTGACTATAATTCTGAGCATGTAGCATTTCCAATTCAAATGTAGGTTTCTTCATCTATAAAATATGCATAATAAATCAACCTGACCAGGGATGTTTTAAGGGTTGAGTGGTTTAAGATAGGTAAAGCTCAGAGACATATTACACACTTAATATGTGTTGTTTCCTTATCTTGTGTTTATAATTTTTTTCAACTAGAACTTTAGAAATTTATATTTTGACAAATTAGAGTAAGTGTGGAAAAATGTTTACCATTTATCTTTCATTACAGAATTAATTTTATTTATAAATAATTAAATGCTAATCACCCCAAAGTAAAGGAACTTTTTTATTATAAAATTATAGTATTAGATGTGCATGTATGTATGAAATAATTCTACTTATCTAAAATTATAATATTTTTCTAGAAATATAGTATTTTCCCAATGGTAATATTCAAATGTATAGGTAGTGAAAGTTTTATCTAAAAGGGTGATTTACTACAAAGGGAAACAAAAAAACCCAATATAAAAAGTCAGTCTGAGTAGCTTTTATAAATGAGAATCACCAAAATACTTATACGTGCTCATAAAAATATCTACTTGATGTAGGAACATATAGGAGTAAAGGTGCAAGTTTGAGATTATTTTTTTATCTTATATTTCCCTGTAAATCAAACATCTTTTATCTTCACCCCCTCTTTTGATAGCATTTGCTTATCTTAGCTCTGTCTAAATTTCAGTGGTAAATCCTTTTTATTTTAAGCGTTTTACTAAATTATTTAGTGTAATTATATTATTTAGTCATGAATGAATCAAGCATTTTATTGTTGGATTTGCCAAACTGGAATACTGAACCCTAGAAATTCCCCTGAATTGCCTGAACAGACTAGTACCTGTTGAAAGACAAAGGAAATATAATTAGAAATGTATCCTTATGAAAGTGTGTTATTACTATTACTGGTTTAAATGATTCGATCATTTTTCCAAGAATGATCTTTTTCATAAAAAGCACTCTTAATAATATTAATTATGGAAGCCAGCTGAAATTTTAAAACTGATGTATTTCAAAGGAAAAAGAGTCACTATCTTCCTCTGCTTTCTCTCTCCACTTAAAGACTTATTTTTAAGAATCATTTGTTGTGAACGTAGTGATGTTTTCTAGCAAGTTATCGCAAAACCTGGCTAACCTGCTCCCAGGGAGACTGCCATGTTATAGACATGAGAATTACAAGGCCACGTTTAGTTTGGAGATGAATCTCAAATCCACATCATTTTCATGATGCTGGAAAACTAAATTTGTATGGGCAGTCTAAGAACCACTGTTTCTTATTATTTTAATTTAGAAACATCTGAAAGGTATACAAAAGCCACTAACCATAGAGAGGTAATTTATCAAATGTTCAAAAGCAAGTAGTAATGAGTAATAGTAAAAACAACAACAACAAAAAAAAAAAAACACAAACAAAACCTTAACATTTATAATGCATTGTTTTGAAACAGATACTTATTTTTTAATAATAATATGCATGAAATTGAAAAGATGAAGAGCATATTTACTACTGTAGTTAACATGTATGCAAGTTATGGTTGGGACAAAATTTATAAAAACTTCAACTTAGTTTAAATTTCCTAAAAAGATTCCTATTTAATGTAGCCCACACGCAATTCTGTAGCAGGTTCTTAGCTAACCTTATGAACCCTTGTATGGGCCTAAGTGCTGATTAACTTTTAGTAAGTACTCGTATGCTAATGTGGCTAGTTATAGGTAACTGCTTATGTACACTGTGCTAAAGGGTTATATGTATAATGTAACTCAATTTCATCTTCAAAACAATGATAGTCTTATTTTCCTCATTTTATAAATGAAGTATGTACTTTTTATGTTCAGGTTAAGTAACTTCTTTATCTGTGGGCATACAGTTAATAAGAGACAAAGTCAGAATTATAACTTATCTGCTCAACAATAAAAATGTGTGCTAAATTGCTTTATAGTTGTCTCACTTGTCTTACCACCCACCCCAACTTGACTATTTAAGAAAACTTTGTAAGATACTAATCCTGGATCCCTGGTCTGCATACCCTTCCTATCTCTGACCATTTGATACCCATCTAGGACCCATCCTGACCAGAAGAAGAAAAGTTTAAAGAGCTTTAGACTGCCTCTTTGAATTTCAGCATCAAACCCTTCCTTTCTTGTACTCTTGTTCTGACCTTGCACCCTATCTCTTCTCCGTGGGATGTTGCCTTATTTTTAATCATAACCTTATGCTCCAGTTTTCCTTTCTGGATTCTAATCTTGATATCCCACCCCTGGTACTAAGAAGTGTCCTCATTCTTTGACACTGAAGGTCTTGAGTCCTGCTTCTGAGCTCTGTTCACTAGGGTGGAACCAGAATTTCTTCCTGATGGATTTTTTTAGATGGCTTTCACCTGCTTCACTTACTCTTGTGCCATTCATTTCTTTGTTGAGAACTTCCTCTCTTGCTGCCACATGTCTTAGAGAGTGCCACCTGTTGGCTGGGCAAGACCCTTCAGCTTCCATAACTTTAGAAGGCTATTCTCAGCCTCTTCTTCCAGTAGACATGTCTAGTTTCTTTCTTGGCCCCCTTTCTTCTCCATTCTACTGTTTTTAATGGGACAATCTCATCATTTTTCTTTAAATAAATGCAACAAAACTGAGAAATCTGCCATTTTTTCCCTCAGATTTTAACGTGTGTTGGTTGACTGTCATTTTTTCTTTTGTCTCTGCCATTTTTGTGTTTCAGTTTTCAAAATATGTTATTAGTGCTCACTAGATATTAACCAGGGCATGGTTCAGTTTGCCTAAATTGTGTTTAAAATATAGCAGTCATGTTTGTATATAAGTAGAATGTTCAGATTATGCATGCTTTTACGTTATCCACCCCTATTGTGTGGTAGTTTCTAAAAAGATCAACAATTGACTCACTGACACTCATACAGTTAAAACATATTAAATTAGGAAATGGTAATAATAAGAAAGGCCAAGCCTGAATTAAACAATTCAAGTCCCTGTAAAGTATATGTGTGCATGTGCATGTAGTAATAAGATGACATTTGTCTATCACCCATTAAATGTCAGAGCAAGTGCCATTATCCTTAGAGATTGTCATAATATCAAAATGCGTTTTAGAAAGTACACGAGAACTATTTTACATAAGGAAGTAGTATAAACAGAGTCATATTTTGCTGCTATCATACCAAAATATGATTCTTAATCATGAATACAGGGTCTTAAGCAGGATGATTTTGTATTTTTATGCAAAGAAAATGCCTGTGTATCTGTGCCAGCCAGTACTGCTACTCTCAACCGTTTGGATGGAGAAGCTTAAGTTTGGTTAATAATATAAGTAGAATCTACCATGATTCTTTCCTCTCATGTTATTCATTTATTTAAAAAATTATTTATTGGGCATCTATGATGTTCCATTCACTGGGGATAGAGTGGTGGGCAGATAAGACAAACATCACTGCCCTCTTAAAGCTTATGCTAGTGGAATAGTTTAAAATGGACTGAGGCTACCTGTGTCAGAACCAGTTCTTCTACATAATGGCTGTGTGACCATGGATATAACACCTGTTGCATCAGCAAACATTGAAACCAAAAACTTGAACCTTGTGCTTCTATGTTTCATTTCTACTTCTCTCAAATCCTGAGCTTTATGCTACTTCATTGCCTATTGGCTTTATTCACGTGGCAATAAGGTGGTCATATAGCAAGCTGTAGACCCAACGTAATGTGCTGCTAGATGTGCCTATACCTGACACAGTCCAAAAATTCTAGGGAAGAGAATTTTTGGTGAAGCTCAAGTCAAATGCCAATCCCTGGGCCTATTAAACACAGCCAGGGGTAGATACATGCAAGGATATGTCATTTTTCATGATGGCTATGTGAATGGCAGTGAAGGAGGGTGGTCCTAGGAGATTGAGATGCCAGGTAGACAATCTGAGGAGATATCCACTATGGAGAATAATGGGTCATATATAAATATAAGCACAATTTAATGTCTTGACAACCTTATAAATATTGTGAGGGAGAAATATGATTTAAAATTAATATACAAATTGAAATGAGCTCATACGAGCTTCTTTAGGTATTTTTTGTATGCACTGTTGAAGAAATACAAGAATTGCATTCTGAAGTAAAGGCTAAGAGTGGGTGTAATTCTTTGTAATGTAACCTACCATAGCCTGTGGAATATTGTGAGGATCAGGGGAGAAGTGTTTGTTTTCATGTGTTGGGAATGATCAAATTCCAGTATTTCTCACATTCAAATTTAGAGACAGCCTAGAAATAGGACAGTGGATATAGTAGTAACAGCAACTTATGTTTAGGCAAAATGTTATTAATATAGATATATTTTAAAGATTGTGTACTTTAGATATCAGCCCTGGTAGTTTTCTCCAAAATGTGTGTTTATCTTTCAAGGGAAAATTAATCAAGTCTTTATAAAGTACATTGTATCCAAATAAAGAATATTACTGTCCTGATTTCTATTATTAGTTATTATAATAAGTTTATCACAGACATTCAATTCTACCATCAGAAAATAGTTTCTGTTTTCCTCTCATGTTTGCCTAAAAATTGTTTGAAGCAAAAGTTATGAAGCATAAAATGACCTTCAGCTAAGATCAGTCCCAGATCCTTATGGAAGTGCTGTACTGGGTACTCTTAGAAGTTGGTGCTTCAAATAATAGAGTTTTCGAGATCCTGGTTTCAGTTCTTCTGGATAAATACCCAGAAGTGAGGTTCCTGGATCACATAGTAGTTCTATTTTAAATGTCTATCAACAGATGCATAGATAAAGAAAATATGGTGTGTGTGTGTGTGTGTGTATGTGTGTGTGTGTATGTATAATGCAATATTATTTGGCTTTAAGAAAGAAGAAAGTACTGTCATATGTGACAACATGGATGAACTTAGAAGACATTATGCTAACTGAAATAAGTCACTACAGAATAACAATTCTACTCATATGAGATATCTAAGGAAGACAAACTCATAGAAGCAAAAAGTAAATGGCAGTTGTCAGGGAATGGGTGGAGGAGGAAATGCAGTACTGCTGTTCAGTGAGTATAGTTTCAGTTATACAAGACAAGTAAGTTTTAGAGATCTGCTAAACAACATTTTGCTTATAGCTCACAATACTTTACACTTAAAAATTCCATAGGTTTGCTCTCACGGTATATGTGTTTTATCATAGTAAAAATACAAAAGAAAAAAAAATAAAAATGAATTGTGACTCATAATAAAGAGTCTAAGTATAGGGCTTTGAGCAGACATTGCTCAAACAACTTTCAGACAATAGCAGAGGTCTAGATTAGGATTTCCAGAACGTGTTTTAGATTAGAAGCAGATATACTTCATGAAAGCAAATTACTGACCTAAGATCTAGAGGAACAAGAATTATTTACTCAGATTGGAATAGACTGATGAAGGAAATTTGATTGTGGTTATTAACTTGAAATTGTTGGTAATATTTTTAATGTTCTCTTTTCTGATGGACACATGAGTAAGCCCTTTATTTTTCCTCTTAAATTAATTGTTTGTATAAATTCAGTAAGAATATTGATGGCATTAGACCAGTTGATTGTTAGACCAAGTCCAAACCTCTTGTGACATATTTGAGAATAAATTTTATTTTACCTAGTCACGCATTATAAGCCATCGTTAAAGAACAAGGATCTTACTTCATATGTGGAGCCAGTGTCTCCATGCCCTTTACTTGGATTCTTGAGCACTGACTGAAATTGACTTGCAAAGAGAGACTTCTACCTACCATAGTGGCTGCCTGGAGGACCAATATGACAAGTCCTAAAAATGCAGAGGTATTTGGCCATTGGGAGATGGGAATCTGGAGGAATCCAATGGATACATCATTTACCTTTCCTCCAGTGATACATCGTTTTGAGATGTAGTTCCATATGACTCCTCTAAAGATGACAAAAAGTTTGAACAATCAGTTGTGTTTGTTATAAAGTTCTGGTCATCTCAGAAATGAAGTAATAAATGCACTTGTATTTATATCCAGTGAATACATATAAACATATATTTAAAAATACAGAAAGATGCATAGAAAGTTGGTAATATTATTTAAACACAAGGAATGAATAAGGGTCCAAAATTTGAAGCAGATATGGTTAAAAAATAAGACGAGATTTATCTGCAATCTTATCTTCCTTCTTTTTTTAAGGATACTGATTTATATAGTAATGGTGTATTTTAAAGTAATTTTTGGCTTTATCAAGCATTTCCTGAAATGGATATTCTAGAGACTCCTTCCTCTAAAAATTGTAAAATAGAATGGCATCATGGACTAAAGCGGAGTAAGAAAATAGAACAGTTCCATTTTTAGTCTGGCAGACTGCAATGAAAATCACTTAAGAAATCAAACAACAATCTTAAGCTTTATCAGCTGTTTCTAAAACAAGAAACGATCTCACAGAAATATAACCTTCTTCAATTGGCTAGACACTACATTGTTCTTCAGAACTAAAGTCTTCCCTTGAGCAATGTGTAGGAAAGCCTTTGATTTAATTTGAAAAATTGAAGAAACAAACTTTGGGAAACATACATAGGAAAGAGGAGTGATTCAGAGAGTAAGAGACCTCAGTCAAGAAAATAGGAAGTTTTTTAAGAGTGGAGGGTATTTGAAGATGGACTCTCTTGTAACATTAAGCAGCTGAGAAAATGTGCCTCAAGTTAGAAACTGAAGGATCTACCCATGACTCAAAGGATCATCCCTTATGAAGGGTAAACCTCTGAATTTGTACTTTGAACCCTGAAAAATTTCTTTATTTTAAGCAAAAAAAATGTATCTTCTTCCATATTAAGATCTTTCTTTAACTTGCCACACTACATTAAAGCAATGTATTTGGTATCAACAGAGCCTGGAGTCATAGTCATGCAGAAAATGAAAAGATGTGGGGCCTTCCACAGAACTTGTCCATGTCAGCACTGATAGATCTGAACCTTGAGCATCATCCTATCAAGCACACTTCCTATAGGAAATAAAGGAGTTTCAGCCTCACACTGCATGGTGGCAGGAGCAGCAAGTATCAAGCCAGGCTGGAGCTCCAAACACAAGGGAAAAGTATGAGCGCAAAGAAGTCTCTCCTAAGCAGATAGCTCAAAAATTTGATAAGATTCAACTTTCTGCATATACTGCTAAGTCAGAGGAAACAGACCTTCAAGACAAGGAAAAGAAGCAAATGTCTATATCACACTGAGATTTATATACTTTTAAATGTGAAACTTTTCCAGCAAAAGAAGATGAAGAAGAATCTAGGCATATAAATATTAAATCTGGGATTTTCACTAATTTTATGTAGGAAACATAAATGTTTATGGTCTCTATTTAACCCTAGTATAAAAAGGCACCATAAATGGGGGAGGTGATACCAAAAGCCAATCCATTTTGTGCTACTTTATAATTCCTTAAGTTATATTTCAAAACCTCAGTGTCTACTTGATTCTTTGCTACCTTTCCTACTATAATCATCCAATTTTACAAGCAACTAAATCCACCCAACATCCAACCCACTTGACCTCTTAATTATATTTAGACTATGTAACATGTTATTAATATGGGTTCTTTTCATATCCACATGCCCCTTGGCATTACCCCTGCAACTCCTTAGCACAATCCTTTGAGTTTCCTTGTAAGTAGCTCTGATTGCATGCCCTCTATCTTAGTTTTCCCCCCTGGGGGTAAGAATTATCTGAAATACTTATTAAACAAATTCCTAAGCTCCATCTCAGACTAACAGACATAAAATATCTTTGATCCCACGATAGATTCATGGAAAGATCTATATATTTAATAAGAATTCCAAGCAAATTTTACATTAGGCAAGTCTGAGGAGAGAATGTGTTAATGTATTGCCTCCACTGTATTCCCTTTGTGTCGATTCTCTTTTACATTATTGCAACTGCCAGTGAACATTGTTGATTTTTATTTTCATCTCTCCTCCAGCGGATATACTGTGCACTGCATAGTCAGAGTTTTCTTTCTGTAGTTGAAGAGTTGATAAAAAGCACTTATTATTTTAGAAGTCTTTGTTGCCATATAATTACCAAGAGATTAAAAGCAAAATATTTTTAATGTAACAAAATCTTCCGAAATCTGATCCCAAGTTGCCTTTTTTTACCTCTTTCTCCAAGTTCCTGTGTACACCACATTTCGACCACGTTAGACCTTACATCATTTCCAGATTATGGTTTGCCCTCCACATATTTTTGCTATGGTTTTTTCTTTGATAGGATTGTCCTCTTCTCCACACATCCCCTCCATTGACGTACGCATCTCTCCCTAAATTCATCTCCTCAGTAATCCCCTACCCCTATCTCCCAATTTTTCCTCAGTCAGTGCAGATAACTTTGAGTTTATCTATCTATCTATCTATCTATCTATCTATCTATCTATCTATCTATCTATATCTTTCTCTCTCTCTACCAGTCATGTTTTCTGTCTCCTCCACAAGATTATAGGAGTTTTGGGGGTAAAATTATATTTCTTTGCTATGCTTTTCCCTCAGCGTACAGGCCAGCATCTACACATGGCAAATGATTCATAAATAAGATACATAATTGAATGGATGGGTGAAAGTAAACACATTAAGGATAACATTTGTCTTTGATCAATCCAGCTTATTTGGATGTAGTCTCTTTGAAATAGTTGACATTTGTTCTCTCCTCCCTTTACTCTTACTTTCCTAGCCTCCTGACCACTGCCTTCTACCTCCCTCTCCTTATGTTTTCCTCACTCCCTGCCTGCAATTTCTAATACCTTGGCATTGGCTTAACAACTTACTAAATTAAGTCCTTTTATAAGATTCTCAGCATAACTAGTTTAAATAGAAAGAGAAGCTTCAGCTGATTTGGTAGCTTTTGAGGTTTGCTCACTGACAGAATGCTTTGAATTAACATTGTGGCTCAACCCTCAAGAATGCATTGCATCTGGGTTCTCTGCACACTTGGCTGCCTCATTCTCTCAGCACTCCGGAAATTCTGGGGCTGCCCTCGGGTTATTTGTAATGTACGAATTTATATTTTTCGAATGATGAACTGTATTTAAATTCTTTTTAAACAAAGTTGACTTGAAAACAGCCAAACTCTTTGAAATTGCAAGTTGATTTTGCTGAGTGCCTTTCAGATTTTTAGTAGCCAAGGGGCAGGGGAAGCCAAGAAAGATTGTTTGAAAAGATACTGAAACTTTAAAGATGCCCTGCTTCCCCCAAAGTGCTGTCAGCTACCACATCAAATCGAAAAAAGCTTTCAGTCAGGGGAACTTTCTGTCTAATGCCATCCTAGGAAAAGAACAGAGCAGGGGATTGTGGTTACAAGAGGGGAATTATATGATTACTCTTTTAAAAAGTATAATAGCTGACAAGTTCCTAGGCAAACAGCAATGTATTATTAATATTGGTGCTCAGCACCGTAGTTGACCCATTGGGATTCCTGATTCTGACTTCCCTTCAGAGAAGAGTTTATATAGCGGGGAGGTCAATGTTATAATATGTCAAGAAACTCATTTCAGATTTTACTTAAAGGCTTAAACCTTAGACAACTCCACCAAAATTCCTCTATTTTTATACTAACCCCCTGATACCTACTTTCTTAAAGGAAATGGATGGTAGTGAAGGTCTAGAGTCAAAGATGATGATGATGGTGATTTTTCTTCAGTCTTGAAGAAATTTTTAGAAATACTAATGCAAGTGATAACAGAGCCTGAGAAGCATGTTTCAACATTTGAGTCAGATTCAGCTGAATCTTATTTTACTCTTTTAAAAAGGAGTTGATGAAACTGAGGATTAAGAGTCTACTATTTTTTAGTTGAATTACCATGGGAAACATTAGGCTATCTAAAATCCTATGTAGTGAGAAAGGATTGGAGAAGTACACTAGACCCACATGAGCATTTTCCCCTCCACTCTGCTATTTTGATAAGTGTAAGTTTACTTTAACAATTTTGTGTCTCAAGCATCAAAATTTCTTTGCATATGTGGCTCCATATTGGGTCTAGGTGATATAAACCAGATAATTTTCTCTATTAAATAATTGCCTGATCTAGGTCACTGATTACAGACAAATCCCAGTCTTCTTTCACTAGATTTTAAGAGGCATTTGCACAATTCCTAGACATGCAATAGAAAGAGAGTGAGTGAACATTTCTATTAATTAAAGTGCATGCTTTTTTGAATGTGCATCAAGCATCATCAGAGAGTTCTGGAGGTGAAGTCAGGGAAAGGAAGTAGATCTATTCATGGTTGCCCTTTAGGGCTTAATGAAGTTTTCTTGCCATTTTCCTCACAGCTTGATAGAAGTGGACTAATGCTGAAGAGCTCTGTGGTCCCGCTCTGCAGCCTCCAGGCTAAATAAAGCTAATGAAGTAGAAAAATGATATTGATAAAACTATCCTGCATTTTATAAGTTTGCCCATCAGATGGAAACTGTTCAGTGTTTGTGTTAATCTGATCTGACCTCAATCATCTTTTCTTGACTTCCAGATACTAAATGGGTGACTTGTTATTTAGCCTCAATAAACTTAAATATAATCTCATTCTAAGTTCCCCTGCAATGCTTCAATACAGTGTACAAAGGCAAAACTAACAATATACTTTTTTTTAATCTTAGGAGGTAAATGGATTATATGGATGTTTCAAGACTGCTGAAAAAGTCTTAGAAATAACTATTTTATACGATTGCTTCATTATTGTAAATGCTTTGGCTCCCATTTCTTCAGATAGAACAACACACTAAAAATGGCCTTTTGCAAAATTATGTGCATTGGTGTATTAAAATGAAAAGTTAATCCCAGTTCCATGGAATTTATCAGTTGAAGGGAAACTTCTTGACAGCAGAGGCTTTGTTTTATTTTCCATCCTATCTACAAGAGTCTAGAGGAGTTCTTAACACATGGTAGATGCACAAAAATATCCGAATAGACTTGAAGAATAAATACAGTACTGCCCACTTGTTAATTCATTAATTTTACCACTATCTGTTCAGAGAATGCTTTTACTCTTTTAAATTTTATTTTAAAACCCTGTGTTATTTTACAAACCAGAGAAGTGTCTTTGATTCACATTCTCCAAATTATGGGAAAAAGAAGTAGGATATGGTAAATCATTTTTAAGAGCACTTCAACACATTTGCCTTTAAGTTTCCATGGAGAATTTATTGAACAACTCACAGAAATGCCTGAGAGTTATCTTGTAACTCAGCCAGAGAACCACAAGACCACATCAGTTAAACCTTGGCATTTCTACCTAGTGATATGCCAAATAGGCCTCCAAAAAATTATTGTGTAAAGTCAAAATAGTATTTTGATCAAAAATATTGGGTGGGAATCTCTGAAAAAGTGTGAAATCCTTCTAGAGAATTGTATTAAATATCTAACTATAAGGTTGGTTAAAAGAAGTCAAGACTTTAAAACATACCTCCAAGGAATGAATTGATGACAGATGCAGCAATGCACTTTTTTTCTTTTGCGGTACTAGGGCCTCTCACTGTTGTGGCCTCTCCTGTTGTGGAGCACAGGCTCCGGACTCGCAGGCTCAGTGGCCATGGCTCACGGGCCCAGCCGCTCCATGGCATGTGGGATCTTCCCGGACCGGGGCACGAACCCATGTCCCCTGCATCGGCAGGCGGACTCTCAACCACTGCGCCACCAGGGAAGCCCAAAACCTTTTTTTAAAAAATAAGTATTAAAAAACAAATACTTCAAGCTGTGACACTTAGCATTGGAAGGTTGGATGGGAGTGGGTATGCACATGGTAGAGCCTAGAACATTTCCATTGTTGTCTGTTTTAGAATTGTTGATGTTAAATCTGTTAAATGGACTGAAACTGGAAGTGATTCTGTTTTGCTGACAAGTATTAGGGTGGTCAGTAATTATAATGACTAGCGTTTACTTAGCTTCTGCTATGTATCCTAAAGGATGTATGTACTAAGATTTCCATTTTACAGATGAGGGCCATAAAGCTCAAAGTAATTGGTATTTGCTCAAGCTCCCAAAGTTACAAAGTGAATGATCACAAATTGAAACCAAGGTCTGTCTTACTCCATGGCTTAGCATTTTAGCCATGTGTTAGAAATAGGTATGGAAGACTAATGTGAGAGTGCTGTGGAAGAAAACTATTTACATCCCCACTGGAGATTAGACAAAAATTATGAAGAAAAATTATTGCCATTCCTTTCCCAAGTTGCATTTCTTACTAGTGTAAATGAGATCTATGAGAATCTTCCAAAGTAGTAGCAATAGAGATTTTCAGTGATTCATTATTAATATACAATTGGCAAATTTAGTATTATTTCCAATAATCATATTTTTTGTTGATTATTAATTATGCCATTATAATTAACTGCTGTTTTACAAAGTCTAGAGAAGATATTTGCAGGACCACTAAGGTCTAGGCAGGAGTGGATGTGTGGAATGTGTGTTTATTAACATAAACACATAAGTGTTTATATTAATAACAGTAAAGAATGACTTGTAAAGAATTTCTGGAAAAGGGAGGACTGGATTAAGTAGAATGAATGCTAATAGAAATATACTTGCATTTCTCCTATTTTAGGCAATCTTATTCAGACTTGAATTGTGTAATTTAAAGCAACTTCAATAAGTAGCCTATATATCAGACAGAAAGTCAGGGTCAACATAAAATAATAGTTTAAAGTGCTCATATTTGTAGCTTTAAACGATGAATGAATGCACACATATTTATATAACATTACATTGTGTCTCAAAAATATGTTCAACTTATTTGAAATTAATATGTTTTTATGGCCTAATGTAATTATAAAAAGATTTATGGCAATTGAAAAGAAAAAAATATGTTTCCATGGTATAGTGTATGGTAATCGTCTATTCCCTCACCTTTTTTTGTGTGTAAAGAAATGAGCTAAAATTACATATTTTGATGCCATTTTTGATTATTTGACACAAACAGATTTCTGTCATTTTAATTTTCTCTAAACCTTAAAATCTTTCAATAAAGGGGTTAAAAAGTAGTATATGAAAGTTTCAGTTTCTCTTCATCCTAGTCTACACTTATTATAGTCACACTTTTAATTTTAGCCACTCTGATGAGTAAGTAGCAGTATTTCATTATGGTTTTAAAGTGAGTTTCCCTGGTAAATAATGATATTGATCTTTTCATATGTTTATTTGCTATGAGTATATGTTTTTGGTTGTTTGTTAAAACTGCTCAATTTTAAGTCAACTCATTTTCTTCTGTTAAGTTGTAAGAATTATTTATTCTTAATTATATTTTCTTTCTGCATTTTAAAAATTTGCTCCACTGTCTTCTAGTATTTGTGGTTTCAGAAGAGAAGCCCATTGTAATTCAAAATAGATGTTGCCCTGTATGTAATATGCTTCTTAACATTTATTCTTCATTGGCTTCTTAACATTTATTCTTTGTCTTTCATTTTAAACAGCTTTACAATGATATATTGTTCTCTGAATTTATCATGGGGTTCTCCATGCTTCCTGATATTGTAAATTTATATGTTTCACCAAATTTGGGAAGTTTGGGGCCATTACTTTTATAAGCAGTTTTTTTTTTTTTTTTTCTGCCCCATCCTTATTCTCCTTTCCTTAACAAACTCTTATGCCCCGTATGTCAGATATTTTGATGATATTCTATAGGCTCCTGAGGCTCTCTTCATGTTGTGAGTTTTTTTGCATCTCTTCCCAATTGGATAATTTTTATTGATATGTCTACAAGTTCACTGACTCTTCTCTCATCTATATTTTGTTATTAAGCCAATGAGTGAAAGTTTTATTTCAGATATTGCTTGATATTATCTAGTTTTTAATTCTAAAATTTTATTTTGGTTCTTTTTATGTTTTTTTTTATTTCTCTATGCTGATCTTTTCATTTACCATGAGTATTTTCCTTTACTTCACCGAGCTGAGTTCTAATAGCTACATTTAAGTCATTGACATCTAGTCATCATGGTGTTAGCATGTGTTAATTTTCTTTTCTCTTGAGAATAGGTCACATTTTCTTTGCTCTTCTTAAGTTTAGTCATCATTGCTTTATCCTGGACAATGTGAATATTAATGTTGTATATACTCATGATTCAATTACTACATTCTTCTGTCATGTGTTGATTTTTTTTGGTTAGATTCAAACTCAGCCTTGACCAAGCCTACAATGGGAAGTGTCCTCAGTTTAATCCTTTAAGTCTTCACTGTGAACTGCTTTCAGTTTTAGCTTGTGCTGGCATGTTTTAGGATTTAGCTTAAAATTTGACCTTAATTTATACAAAAAGTTAGGATTCCCCTTCTGTGACTATCTTTTCTGGAGTTCCACGTTCATATTTTAGTGTTTCTGGTTGCTCTGAAATTCTTTGTTCTGGTTTTAGTAAGACAGTGGGATGTAATTACTGTGGGAGTTTTAGCCACCCTGAGCCACCACAACTGAAACTGCTGTCACTTTCAGGTGTAGCCTCAAGTAATGGAGAATTGGTGCAGATTACTTCCAACAAATTCTGACTCTCTTCCAAAAACAGTCTGATTTTTAGAGTTTTTTGGGGTTATGTTTTAGTTTATTTTGTCCAGAGTTTATAACTATCACTTACAGGAGCATAGGTTTAATAGAAGCTAATTCTCTAATCCTTCTTTTTCTTTCCTTCTTTTTGTTTATTTTTGCTGTAAGGTTTTGGGTTTTTGTTCATCATTTTCTTTTCAACTTTTATGAATCTCTGCATTATAGAGGCATCTAAGGGTATGGTTTGCTCTAATTCCCTTCTCATTCTCAATGGAGTAGTGTCTAAATTTTGGAAAATCTGGAAATAGATACCAGTTTATAATTTACATTTATCCGAATAAGCACTTGGACAATTAAACACAAACAAGGCCTTCAAAACTGAGGTAAATACACATGTATACAATCTAAAAAAGGAATCTATCCAATATTCATGTCAAACGAGAGGACACAAAATATATAAACCTTACTCAGAATACAATGATAGTATTAAGACAAGATGTCATAACAATACATATTTTTAAAGAAGAAAGTACAGATTTGGGACTTTATTTTAGGTATTTGTCTTTGATATCTTTGAGTTTTTCTCTTTTTAGGGAATACTAACTATGCATTAAATATTCTTGGAATTATCTAGTGATAATATTCCCTTTTATCACTTTTATTAAAATTTATGTTTAGTGTGATTTTCTAAAGGTTTTCCTTTCTATTACTAACTCTGTTTTCACGATTATTCTCACTGCTTCTATTACACTTCTGTAATAGTTTTATTATTTAACTCCAGTTTATTCCCTGGACTCTTCTAATTTTTGAGTTTATTCTGTTGCTTATTTCTTTTTTAAAAAATAACTATATATCTTTTTTCAATTTTTTCCAGGTATTTTATTTTAATTTCTTTGAGAGAATGGAAAGACATTTATGTTAGGGTCTACTATGTTTCCTTTGATAATTCTTAACCTGATGCATATTATTCATCTGTTTGCTTATTTTGTTGTTTATTTTTATTAATTATTTTATTTTATATTATTTTTTAGTACCTATGCATAGCTTCCCATTCTAGAGTCATTGAATTTATGACTCAACTTTGAATAAACTCAGTCTAATCTGGGTCTGCTATTTGCACACATACACTCAAAATCTCTCTGAAAATGGAATCGTTGGGGAATAGGAAAAAGGGAAGTGATAGGACAGTTAGCACCTTCAATTAAAATATGTTTTTCTGATACTTTATTATCTTATCTACTGTTTTTTTTTGAAGTTTAGATGATTTACAATATTATGTTAGGTTTTACATATACAGCAAAGTGATTCTGTTATATATTTAAATGATATATATTTACATGTACGTGTGTGTGTGTGTGTGTGTATATATATATATATATATATATATATATATACATACACATATATATTTTTTTCAGCTTCTTTTCCATTATAGGCTATTACAAGATTTTGAATATAGTTCCTTGTGCTATATAGTAAATCTTTGTTGTTTATCTATTTTATAGATTGTAGTGTGTATCTGTTAGTCCCATACTCCTAGTTTATCCCTACCTCCCTTTTACCTTTGGTAACCATAAGTTTGTTTTCTATATCTGTAAGTCTATTTCTGTTTGTTAATAAATTCATTTGTATTATTTTTTTTGATTCTACATGTAAGTGATATCATATAATATTTGTCTTTCTCTGACTTATTTCACTTAGTATAATATTCTCTAGATCCATCCATGTTGCTGCAAATGGCAATATTTCATTGTTTTTATGGCTGAGTAATATGTGTATATATACATACACATATATATTAAAAAGATATAATATAATATTATATATTATATATTTATAATATAATTATATATAATATATAATATATTATATGTTGATATTATTATATTATATTATTATTATTATATATTATATATGTTACATCTTCTTTATCCATTCATCTGTTGGTGGACACTTAGGCTGCTTCCATGTCGTGGTTACTGTAAATGGTGCTGCTATTAACATTGGATCTTTTAGAATTAAAGCTTTCATCTTTTCTTGATTTATGCCTAGGAGTGGGATTGCTGAATCATTATGGTAGCTCTATTCTTAGATTTTTAAGGAATGCCCATACTGTTTTCTATAGTGGCTGCACAAGTTTACATTCCCACCAACAGTATAGGAGGATTCCCTTTTCTCCACAACCTCTCCAGCATTTCTTATTTGTAAATTTTTGATGATAGCCATTCTGACAAGTGTGAGGTGATACCTCATTTTAGTTTTGATTTGTATTTCTCTAATAGTGATATTGAGCATCTTTTCATGTGCCTGTTGACCATCTGTATGTGTTCTTTGGAGAAATGTCTATTTTGGACTTCTGCCCAATTTTGTTTAGGTTGTTTATCTTTTTGATATTGAGTTGTTTGATTAGGTCCCAGTTGTTTATTTTCACATTTATTTCTTTTGCCTTGGAAGACATATCTAAGAAAATATCGCTACAATTTATGTTAAAGAATCCTTTGCCTATGTTCTCTTCCAGGAGTTTTATGGTGTCATGCCTTATATGTAGGTCTTTAAACCATTTTGACTTTTGTTTGTTTGTTTGTTTTTTGTATATTATGCAATTGATTTACGTGAGGCTGTCCAACTTTCCCAACACCACTTGCTGAAGAGACTGTCTTTTCTCCATTGTACATTTTTGTCTCCTTTGTTGAAGATTAATTTACCATAGGTGTGTGGGTTTATTTCTGGGTTCTCTAGTCTGTTCCATTGATTGATGTCTGTTTTTGTGCCAATACCATGCTGATTTGGTTACTGTAGCTTTGTAGCATTGTAGTATTGTCTGAAGTCTGGGAGGGTTATACCTCCAGCTTTGGTTTTTTTGTTTTGTTTTGTTTTGTTTCTCCCTCAGTATTGCTTTGGCAATTCTGGGTCTTTTGTGATTTCTTATAAAGTTTAGAATTGTTTGTTCAAGTTTTATGAAAAGTGTCATGGATAATTTGATAGGGATTGCATTAAGTCTGTAGATTGCCTTGTATAGTATGGCCATCTTAGCCATACTATCCAAAAATATTTGAAGATATTAATTCTTCAAATCTAAAAACATGGGATAGCTTTCCACTTCATTGAATCATCTTCAGTTTCCTTTATCATTGTTCTATATTTCTTAGCATATAGGTCTTTTACCTTCCTCTTGGTTAGGTTTATTCCTAGGATTTATTTTTGGTTTTTTTTTTGGGGGGGGGAGTTGATGCAATTTTAAATGGGATTTTGTGGGGGTTTTTTGCTTTGTCTTTCTGATCTTTCATTGTTAGTGTAAAGAAATGCAGCAGATTCCCCTATATTAATCTTATATATTGATACATTGCTGAATTCATTTTTTAATTCTAATAGTTTTTATGTGGAGTCTTTAGGGTTTCCTATATAGAGTATCATGTCATCTGCATATAATGACACTTTTATGTCTTCACTTCCAATTTGGATACCTTATATTTCTTTCTCTCGTCTGATTGCAGTGTCTATGACTTCCAATACTATGTTGAATAGAATTGGCGAGAGTGAGCATCCTCATCTTATTCCAGAATTTAGCAGGAAGGCTTTTGGCTTTTCACCGTTGAGCAAATGTTTTTCTTCATCTGTTGACATGATCATATGGTTTTGTTTTTTCTTTTATAGATGTGGTGTATCACATTGATTGATTTGTGTATGTTGAACTATCCTTGTGACTCTGGAATAAATCCAACTTGATCGTGGTGTAAGATCCTTTTTATGTATAGTTGGATTTGGTCTGCTAATATTTTGTTGAGGATTTTTGCATCTATATTTATCAAAGATATTGGCCTGTAATTTTAGTTTTCAGTAGTGTCTTTGTCTGGTTTTGGTGTCAGGGTGATGATGGCTTTATGAAATGACATTAGGAATGTTCCCTCCTCTTCATTCTTTTGAAGAGTTTGAGAAGGATAGGTATAAGTTCTTCTTTGCATGTTTGGTAGAATTCCCCAGTGAAGCCATCAGGTCCAGGACTTTTGTTTGTATCCATTTTTTTAAAATTACAGATTCTGTTTCACTTCTAGTGGTCAGTCTGTTCAAATTATCAATGTCTTATTGACTCAGTTTTGGCAGGCTGTATGTTTCGAGAAACATGTCCATTTCTTCTAGGTTGTCTAATTTGTTGGCATATAGTTCCTTGTATTTTCTTATGTTTGTATTTCTGCAGTGTTGGTTATTTCTCCTAGTTCATTTCTTATTTTGTTTATTTGGGTCCTTTCTTTTTTGTGTGTGTGAAAGGTGTATTGATTTTGTTTATCTAGAGGTGTGTTGATTTTGTTTAACTTTTCAATGAACCAGCTCATAAGTTTATTGATCTTTTCTATTTTTTAATCTCTATTTTATTTATTTCCTCTCTGATCTTTATTATTTCTTTTATTCTGCTGACTTTAGGTTTTGGTTGTTCTTCTTTTCTAATTCTTGTAGGTGGTAGGTTAGGTTGTTTATTTGATATTTTTCTTGAGGAAGGCCTGTATCACTATGAACTGCCCTCTTGGAACTCCTTATGCTGCATCCCATAGATTTTGTAAGGTTGTGTTTTCATTGTCATTTGTCTTGAGGTATTTTCTTATTTCCTCTTTGATTTCATTGTTGACCAATTGGTTTTTTAGTAACATGTTGATTAGTCTCCATGTAATCATTATTTTTTCTCATTTTTCTTTCTGTGGTTGATTTCTAGTTTCATACTACTGTGGTCATAAAAGATGCTTGAAATAATTTCTATCCTCTTAAATTTGTTGAGGCTTGTTTGTGTCCTAATATGTGGTCTATCCTAGAGAATGTCCCATGTGTGCTTGGAAAGAACATGTATCTGGGTTTTTTTGGATGTAGTGTCCTGTAGATATCAATTAAGTCCACTGTTCTGTTTTGTCATTTAGGATTTCTGTTGCCTTATTGATTTTCTGTCTGGAAGATCTTTCCATTGATGTCAGTGAGGTGTTAAGGTCTGCTGCTCTTATTGTATTCCTGTCACTTTCTCTCTATATGTCTGTTAGTATTTGTTTTATATATTTGGGTGCTCCTATATTGGGTGCATATATGTTAATGAGTGTAATATCCTCATCATGTATTGATCCCTTTATCTTTATATAGTATCCTTCTTTCTCTTTCTTTATGGACTTTGTTTTAAAGTCTATTTTGTCTGATATGAGTATTGCTACCCCTACATTCTTGTCATTTCCATTTGCATGAAATATCTTTTTCCATCCCCTCACTTTAAATCTTTTTGTATCTTTTGCCCTAAAGTGAGTCTCAGGTAGGCAACATATCATATGTTCTTGTTTTTTTAATCCAATTTGCCACTCTATATCTTTTTTTTTTTTAACATCTTTATTTGAGTATAACTGTTTTACAATAGTGTGTTAGTTTCTCTTTTACAACAAAGTGAATCAGTTATACATATACATATGTTCCCATAACTCTTCCCTCTTTTGTCACCCTCCCTCCCACCCTCCCTATCCCACCCCTCTAGGTGGTCACTAAGTACAGAGGTGATCTCCCTGTGCTATGTGGCAGCTTCCCACTAGCTATCTAATTTACATTTGGTAGTGTGTATATGTCCCTGCCACTCTCTCACATCGTCACAGTTTACCCTTCCCCCTCCCCATATCCTCAAGTCCATGCTCGAGTAAGTCTGTGTTTTATTCCCATCCTACCACTAATCTCTTCATGACATTTTTTTTTTTTTTTAGATTCCATATATATGTGTTAGCATACGGTATTTGTTTTTATCCTTCTGACTTACTTCACTCTGTATGACAGATTCCAGGTCTATCCACCTCATTACAAATAACTCAGTTTCATTTCTTTTTGTGGCTGAGTAATATTCCATTGTATATATGTGCCACATCTTCCTTATCCATTCATCTGTTGATGGACACTTAGGTTGCTTCCATGTCCTGGCTATCGTAAATAGAGCTGCAATGAACATTTTGGTACATGACTCTTTTTGAATTATGGTTTTCTCAGGGTATATGCCCAGTAGTGGGATTGCTGGGTCATATGGTAGTTCTATTTGTAGTTTTGTAAGGAACCTCCATACTGTTCTCCATAGTGGCTGTATCATTTTACATTCCCACCAGCAGTGCAAGAGTGTTCCCTTTTCTCCACACCCTCTCCAGCATTTATTGTTTCTAGAGTTTTTGATGATGGCCAATCTGGCCGGTGTGAGATGATATCTCATTGTAGTTTTGATTTGCATTTCTCTAATGATTAATGATGTTGAGCATTCTTTCATGTGTTTGTTGGCTATCTGTATATCTTCTTTGGAGAAATGTCTATTTAGTTCTTCTGCCCATTTTTGGATTGGGTTGTTTGTTTTTTTGTTATTGAGCTGCATGAGTTGCTTATAAATTTTGGAGATTAATCCTTTGTCAGTTGCTTCATTTGCAAATATTTTCTCCCATTCTGAGGGTTGTCTTTTCATCTTGTTTATGGTATCCTTTGCTGTGCAAAAGCTTTTAAGTTTCATTAGATCCCATTTGTTTATTTTTGTTTTTATTTCCATTTCTCTAGGAGATGGGTCAAAAAGGATCTTGCTGTGATGTATGTCATAGAGTGTTCTGCCTATGTTTTCCTCTAAGAGTTTGATAGTGTCTGGCCTTACATTTAGTTCTTTAACCCATTTTGAGTTTATTTTTGTGTGTGGTGTTAG
This sequence comes from Kogia breviceps, assembly GCF_026419965.1. Lineage (NCBI taxonomy): Eukaryota > Metazoa > Chordata > Mammalia > Artiodactyla > Physeteridae > Kogia > Kogia breviceps. The sequence continues at coordinate 49,487,444 of NC_081317.1, read as the reverse complement.
GGAGTGTTCTAATTTCATACTTCTACAGGTAGCTGTCCAGTTTTCCCAGCACCACTTATTGAAGAGGCTGTCTTTTCTCCACTGTGTTTCCTTCCCTCCTTTATCAAAGATAAGGTGACCATATGTGTGTGGGTTTATCTCTGGGCTTTCTATCCTGTTCCATGGATCTATATTTCTGTTTTTGTGCCAGTACCATACTGTCTTGATTACTGTGGCCTTGTAGTATAGTCTGAAGTCAGGGAGCCTGATTCCTCCAGCTCCATTTTTCGTTCTCAAGATTGCTTTGGCTATTCGGGGTCTTTTGTGTTTCCATACAAATTGTGAAATTCTTTTTTCTAGTTCTGTAAAAAATGCCAGTGGTAATTTGATAGGGATTGCATTGAATCTGTATATTGCTTTGGGTAATACAGTCATTTTCACTATGTTGATTCTTCCAATCCAGGAACATGGTATATCTCTCCACCTATTTGTATCATCTTTAATTTCTTTCATCAGTGTCTTATAGTTTTCTGCATACAAGTCTTTTGTCTCCTTAGGTAGGTTTATTCCTAGATATTTTATTCTTTTTGTTGCAATGGTAAATGGGAGTGTTTTCTTAATTTCATTCTCAGATTTTTCATCATTAGTGTATAAGAATGCCAGAGATTTCTGTGCATTAACTGTATCCTGCTACTTTACCAAATTCATTGATTAGTTCTAGTAGTTTTCTGGTAGCATCCTTAGTATTCTCTATGTATAGTATCATGTCATCTGCAAACAGTGACAGCTTTACTTCTTCTTTTCCTATTTGGATTCCTTTTATTTCTTTATTTTCTCTAATTGCTGTGGCTAGAACTTCCAAAACTAGGTTGAATAAGAGTGGTGAGAGTGACCAACCTTGTCTTTTTCCTGATCTAAGTGGAAATGGTTTCAGTTTTTCACCATTGAGAACAATGCTGGCTGTGGGTTTGTCATATATTGCCTTTATTATATTGAGGAAAGTTCCCTCTATGCCTACTTTCTGCAGGGTTTTTATCATAAATGGGTGTTGAATTTTGTCAAAAGCTTTCTCTGCATCTATTGAGATGATCATATGGTTTTTCTCCTTCATTTTGTTGATATGGTGTATCACGTTGATTGATTTGCGTATATTGAAGAATCCTTGCATTCCTGGAATAAACCCCACTTGATCATGGTGTATGATCCTTTTAATGTGCTGTTGGATTCTGTTTGCTAGTATTTTGTTGAGGATTTTTGCATCTATGTTCATCAGTGATATTGGCCTATAGTTTTCTTTCTTTGTGACGTCTTTGTCTGGTTTTGGTATCAGGGTGATGGTGGCCTCGTAGAATGAGTTTGGGAGTGTTCCTCCCTCTGCTATCTTTTGGAAGAGTTTGAGAAGGATAGGTGTTAGCTCTTCTCTAAATGTTTGATAGAATTCGCCTGTGAAGCCATCTGATCCTGGGCTTTTGTTTGTTGGAAGATTTTTAATCACAGTTTCAATTTCAGTGCTTGTGATTGGTCTGTTCATGTTTTCTATTTCTTCCTGGTTCAGTCTTGGCAGGTTGTGCATTTCTAAGAATTTGTCCATTTCTTCCAGGTTGTCCATTTTATTGCCATAGAGTTGCTTGTAGTAATCTCTAATAATCTTTTGTATTTCTGCAGTGTCAGTTGTTACATCTCCTTTTTCATTTCTAATTCTATTGATTTGAGTCTTCTCCTTTTTTTTTCTTGATGAGTCTGGCTAATGGTTTATCAATTTTATTTATCTTCTCAAAGAACCAGCTTTTAGTTTTATTGATCTTTGCTATTGTTTCCTTCATTTCTTTTTCATTAATTTCTGATCTGATCTTTATGATTTATTTCCTTCTGCTAAATTTGGGTTTTTTTTGTTCTTCCTTCTCTAATTGCTTTAGGTGCAAAGTTAAGTTGTTTATTCGAGATGCTTCCTGTTTCTTAAGGTATGATTGTATTGCTATAAACTTCCCTCTTAGAACTGCTTTTGCTGTATCCCATAGGTTTTGGGTCGTCGTGTCTCCATTGTCATTTGTTTCTAAGTACTTTTTGATTTCCTCTTTGATTTCTTCAGTGATCACTTCGTTATTAAGTAGTGTATTGTTTATCCTCCATGTGTTTGTATTTTTTACAGATCTTTTCCTGTAATTGATATCTAGTCTCATAGCATTGTGGTCAGAAAAGATACTTGATACGATTTCAATTTTCTTAAATTTGCCAAGGCTAGATTTGTGACCCAAGATATGATCTATCCTGGAGAATGTTCCATGGGCACTTGAGAAAAATGTGTATTCTGTTGTTTTTGGATGGAATGTCCTATAAATATCAAGTAGATCCATCTTGTATAATGTATCATTTAAAGCTTGTGTTTCCTTATTTATTTTCATTTTGGATGATCTGTCCATTGGTGACAAGGGGGTGTTAAAGTCCCGTACTATGATTGTGTTACTGTCGATTTCCCCTTTTATGGCTGTTAGTATTTGCCTTATGTATTGAGGTGCGCCTATGTTGGGTGCATAAATATTTACAATTGTTATATCTTCTTCATGGATCGATCCCTTGATCATTATATAGTGTCCTTCTTTGTCTCTTGTGATAGTTTTTATTTTAAAGTCTATTTTGTCTGATATGAGAATTGCTACTCCAGCTTTCTTCTGATTTCCATTTGCATGGAATATCTTTTTCCATCCCCTCACTTTCAGCCTGTGAGTGTCCCTAGGTCTGAAGTGGGTCTCTTGTAGACAGCATATATATGGGTCCTGTTTTTGTATCCATTCAGCCAGTCTGTGTCTTTTGGTGGGAGCATTTAATCCATTTACATTTAAGGTAATTATTGATATGTGCATTCCTATTACCATTTACTTAATTGTTTCAGGTTGTTCTTGTAGGTCTTTTCCTTCTCTTGTGTTTCTTGCTTAGAGAAGTTCCTTTAGCATTTGTTGTAAAGCTGGTTTGGTGGTGCTGTACTCTCTCAGCTTTTGCTTGTCTGTAAAGGTTTTAATTTCTCCATCAAATCTGAATGAGATCCTTGCTGGGTAGAGTAGTCTTGGTTGTAGGTTTTTTTCCTTCATCACTTTAAATATGTCCTGCCACTCCCTTCTGGCTTGTAGAGTTTCTGCTGAAAGATCCGATGTTAGCCTTATGGGGATTCCCTTGTGTGTTATTTGTTGTTTTTCCCTTGCTGCTTTTAATATGTTTTCTTTGTATTTAATTTTTGACAGTTTGATTATTATGTGTCTCGGCATGTTTATCCTTGGGTTTATCCTGTATAGGACTCTCTGTGCTTCCTGGACTTGGTTGACTATTTCCTTTCCTATATTAGGGAAGTTTTCAACTATAATCTCTTCAAATATTTTCTCAGTCCCTTTCTTTTTCTCTTCTTCTTCTGGGACCCCTATGATTCGAATGTTGGTGCGTTTAATGTTGTCCCAGAGATCTCTGAGACTGTCCTCAGTTCTTTTCATTCTTTTTTCTTTCTTCTGCTCTGCAGTAGTTATTTCCACTATTTTATCTTCCAGGTCACTTATCCGTCCTTCTGCCTCAGTTATTCTGCTACTGATCCCGTCTAGAGTATTTTTCATTTCATTTATTGTGTTGCTCATCGTTACTTGCTTCCTCTTTATTTCTTCTAGGTCTTTGTTAACTGTTTCTTGCAATTTGTCTATTCTATTTCCAAGATTTTGCATCATCTTCACCATCATTATTCTAAATTCTCTTTCAGGTAGATTGGCTATTACCTCTTCATCTGTTAGGTCTGGTGTGTTTTTATCTTGTTCCTTCATCTGCTGTGTGTTTTTCTGTTTTCTCATTTTGCTTATCTTACTGTGTTTGGGGTCTCCCTTTTGCAGGCTGCAGGTTCGTATTTCTATCTATTTTTGGTGGCTGTCCCCAGTGGCTGAGGTTGGTTCAGTGGGTTGAGCAGGTTTCCTGGTTGGGGGGACCAGTTCCCCTGTTCTGGTGGATGAGGCTGGATCCCGTCTCCCTGGTGGGTAGGTCCACGTCTGGGGGCGTGTATGGGGATGTCGGTAGCCTTACTGTGATTCTAGGCAGCCTCTCTGCTAATGGATGGGGCTGTAGACCTGTCTCGCTCTTTGTTGCGTATAGGGTGTCCAGCACTGTTCGTTGCTGGTCCTTGAGTGAATCTGGGTCTTGGTGTTGAGATGGAGATCTCTGGGAGATTTTCGCCGTTTGATATTACGTGGAGCTGAGAGGTCTCTTGTGGACCAGTGTCCTGAGGTTAGTTCTCCCACCTCAGAGACACAGCCTTGACACCTGGCTGGAGTGCCAAGAGCCTTTAATCCACACGGCTCAAAACAAAAGGGAGAAAAAAGTAGAAAGTCAAGAAAGGAAGGAAGAAAGGAGGAAGGGAGGGAAGGAAGGAAGAAAGGAAGGGAGGGAGGAAGAAAGGAAGGGAGGAAGGAAGGAGGGAATAAAGCAAGGAAGGGAGGGAGGAAGAAAGGAAGGGAGGAAGGAAGGAGGGAATAAAAGGAAGGGAGAGAGGAAGAAAGGAAGGGAGGAAGGAAGGAGGGAATAAAGAAAGGAAGGGAGGGAGGAAGAAAGGAAGAGAGGGAGGAAGAAAGGAAGGGAGGAAGGAAGGAGGGAATAAAGAAAGGAAGGGAGGGAGGAAGAAAGGAAGGGAGGAAGGAAGGAGGGAATAAAAGGAAGGGAGGAAGGAAGGAAGGAGGGAAATAGGAAAGAAAGGAGGGAAGAAAGGAAGAAAGAAAGGGGAGAAGACAAAATAAAGTAGGGTAAAATACAGTTATTAAAATAACAAAATAATTATTAAGGAGAAAAATTTCTATTAAAGAAAAAAAAAAAAAAAGACCCCCCAAAAAATAAAATGGTCGGTCTAACCCCAGGACAAATGGTGAAAACAAAGCTACACAGACAAAATCTCACACAGCAGCACCCACATACACACTCACAAAAAGAAAAAAGGGGAAAATAATAGTATATCTTGCTCCCAAAGTCCACTTCTTCAACCTGGGATATTTCGCTGTCTATTCAGGTTTTCCACAGATGCAGGGCACTTCAAGCTGACTGTGGAGCTTTAACCCGCTGTTTCTGAGGCTGCTGGGAGGGACCACCCCCTCTCTTTGTTCGCACAGCTCCTGGGGCTCAGCCCTGGACCTGGCCCCGCCTCTGCGCGCAGGTTGTCCGAGGGCGTCTGCCCTTCGCTCAGAGAGGGCGGGGTCAAAGGAGCAGCGTTAACGGAGCAGCTGATTCGTGGTCTCTGGCTCACTCCGGCGGTGGGTGAGGGGGCACGGATGTAGGGCGAGTCCACGGCGGCAGAGGCCGGCGTGACGCTGCACCAGCCTGAGGCGCGCCGCGCGTTTTCCCGGGGAAGCAGTCCCAGGATCCCGGGACCCCGGCACTGGCGGGCTGCACAGGCTCCCGGGAGGGGCGGTGTGGAGAGTGACCTGCGCTCGCACACAGGCCTCTTGGTGGCGGCAGCAGCAATGGTAGCGCCCCACACCCGTCTCTGTTGTCTGCACCGACAGCCGCAGCTCGCGCCCGTTTCTGGAGCTCCTTTATGTGGTGCCCTTAATTCCCTTTCCTCGTGCCCCAGGAAGCGAAGAGGCAAGATAAAATCTCTTGTCTCTTCGGCAGCTCCGCGCCCGTTTCTGGAGCTCCTTTAAGCGGCGCGCTTAAACCCCTCTCCTCTCGCAGCAGGAGGTAAAGAGGAAAGAAAAGGTCTCTTGCCTCTTCGGCAGCTCCAGACTTCTCCCGAACTCCCTCCCGGCCAGCCGTGGTGCGCTAACCCCTTCAGGCTGTTTTCGCTCTGCCAACTCCAGACCTTTCCCTGGGATCCGCCCGAGGCTCAGTTCCCAGCCCCGCCCGCCGCGGCGGATGAGCAGACAAGCCTCTCGGGCTGGTGAGTGCTGATCGGCACCGATCCTCCGTGCGGGAATGTCTCCGCTTTGCCCTCCGCACCCTGTTGGCTGTGGTCTCCTCCGCGGCTCTGAAGCTTCCCACTCCGCCACCCGCAGTCTCCGCCCGCGAAGGGGCTTCTAGTGTGTGGGAACCTTTCCTCCCTCTCGGCTCCCTCCCACTGGTGCAGGTCCCGTCCCTATTCTTTTGTCTCTGTTTATTCTTATTTCTTTTGCCCTACCCAGGTACGTGGGGGGGTTTCTTGCCTGAGGTCTGAGGTCTGAGGTCTTCTGCCAGCATTCGGTGGGTGTTCTATAGGAGAAGTTCCACGTGTAGATGTATTTCTGATGTATCTGTGAGGAGGAACAGTGATCCCCGCGTCTTACTCTTCCGCCATCTTCTCGGCAAAAAATCTGCCACTCTATATCTTTTAATTGGAGCTTTTAGTCTATTGACATTTAAAATAATTATTGATAAGTATGTATTTATTACCATTTTAAACCATGTTTTCCAGTTGATTTTACAGTTCCTCTTTGTTCCTTCATTCTTTTTTGTTTTTCCTTTTGTGGTTCAATGGTTTTCTTTTGTATTATACTTGAGTTCCTTTCTTTTTGATTATTGTGAATCTATTTTATGTTTTTTCATTTCTGGTTACCCTGGTTTTCAAGTATGTTAACCGATAACTCTATCTACTTGCTTTAGATAGATAGTCATGTAAGTTCAAACAGACTCTAAATGATATACATTTGGGAGTTCCCTAGTGGCCTAGTGGTTAAGACTCAGCACTTTCACTGCTATAGTTGGGGTTCAATCCCTGGTTGGGGAACTCCAGCAAGTCACGTGGTGGGGCCAAAAAAAACAAAAACAAAACAAAAAACTAAACAAAACAAACTAAATGATATACATTTTTATTCCCCTTCCCCCACAGTCTGTAATTTTGATGTCCTATTTTACACCTTCACGTGTATCCTTTTGCTGTTCATTGTAGTTATAATCACTTTTACAACATTTAAAATTATTGTTTGATTTGTGTACTAACTTATTTAAGTGATCTTCAGTCTTTTTATATATTTGCCTTTCCTACTGTGTTTTCCCCTTTCCTATAGATTCTTCTTTTCTATTCAGAGAAGATCTTTCTATATTTCTTTTTGGATAGCTTTTAGTATTGCTGTATTTTTTTTTTTTTTGCTTGTCAGAGAAATTTTTAGTTCCTCCTTTTATTCTAATGATAATCTTTCTGAGAAGAGTACCCTAGGTTGCATGTTTTTCCTTTTCAGGACTTTGAATATATCATGCCACTCCCTTCTGGCCTGCAAAGTTTCTGTAGAGAAATCAGCTGATAACCTAATAGGGGTTCCCTTGTAACTGACTTTTTGTTTTTCTTTTGCTGCCTTTAGAATCCTCTCTTTATCTTTAATTTTTGACATTTTAATTATGATATGTTTTGGTATGGGCCTGTTTGGGTTCATCTTGTTTGGGATCCTCTGTGCTTTCTGTACCTGGGTATCTGTTTCCTTCTTTAGTTGGTAAGTTTTCAGCCATAATTTCTTTAAATACATTTTTGATCCCCTTTCCTCTTTCTTCTTCTGGAACCCCTATTATGTGTAGGTTGGCATGCTTTATGTTATCCCATAGATCTCGAATGTTGCTTTCATTTTTTTCTTCAGTAGTCTTTCTGTCTGCTGTTCTGATTGGGTGATTTTCATTATTCTATCTTCCAGATTACTTATTCATTCCTCTGCATATTTAGTCTGCTATTTATTGCCTTTAGCTTGGCTTTTATCTCAGCAATTGAATTGGCTAATTTGATTGATTCCTCTTTATAGTTTCTAGCTCCTTGCTACAGTGATCTGCATTTCTACTGATAATCTTCTTTAATTCCTTTAGCATTTATATTACCACCTCTTTGACCTAAGGATCTGGTAGACTGGAGAGGTTTGTTTCATTGTTCTTTCAGGGAATTTCTCTTGTTCTTTTAATTGGGAGTAGTTTCTCTGCTTTTTCATTTTACTTAAATTTCTGTGACTATGAATTTAGGAGAAACGGTTATCTACTGTGGTCTTGAAGGGCTGATTTTATGTGGGAGCATCCATGTGTAAATTGTCCAACATTTTTAGTGTGATGGCAGTTTTGGGTATGGATGCCTGCCACATCTTCCTCAGAGTGTGTTAGACGTTGTCCCTTTGATAGGGGGTGTGTTTGGTGTTGTGGTGACCAAAGCCTGTGCTGGATGTTGAGTGAGACCTTCTCTTTGCTCTGTGGCTGTCACAGCTTTATTGAGAGCAGGGTATGCTCCTCAGTTGTTGGCGTAGAAGCCCCCAGGTCAGATTCTAAGCTGCAATGGAGGTAGGCGGGACAGTGTGCTTCCACTGGGATAAGAGCAGCTGTATATTATTCCCCATTGGCTCTATGCTGGGGACCTGCAATTCTGTGACACCACCCACCTCCAGTGTGTATGCCAATAATGTCTACTGCTGCCAGAGCAGCCCCTGGACCTTCCCCCACTGAGGGAGCACTGATAACTAGCTCAGAAGTTAGCCCTGCCTCTGGCATGTGCAAGCTAACAGTGGAGGCCCAGACCACACATCAGGCCCTTCAGGCTTCCTCTGTACAGCTAAATTGAGTCATCTCCTTGGGTCCATCAACTAAAGCCCGAGTTTCAGCACCTAGCCACTGCATGTACTAGCAGGAATGTATTTTGAGCTGGGATGTGTGGTGACGTGGCAGCTGTTAGTGCTGGTCTCTCTCTGCCCTGTTTTTTAGCAAGCCAGCACTGCACACAGTCCTCTCAAGCAAAGTCCAGGACACTCCAGCTCTCTGTCCCAGCACACGTCCCAGCGGGTGGCAAAAGGGTTCCCAGGGCAAGGGAAACTTTCCTCTCACAGCTCCCTCCCAGGGGCATAGGTCCTGTCCTGATTTTTTTTCTTTTTTTTTTTTTTTTCTCTTTTTGTCCTTCCCTATTATGTGGAGATCTTTCTTACAGCTTTGGTTGTATAAGAGATCTTATGACAGATTTCACTTGGTTTTCTGTAAGAATGGTTCCACATGTAGATGTATTTTTGATGTGTTCATAGGGGGAAGAGAGCTTCATGTCCTTCTACTCTGCTACCTTGATCTCCACCTGTTTTGTTTTGTTTTTAAATAAAAGCCAAATCATTCCTTAATTTTTAGAATGCTTCCTCAAAACTACTTAGGATATGTCAATAAAATCAATAAAGTGGTTTCAAAATTTTTTTAGTTTTACAAACACAAATTTATTATGTTTATGTGCCAGACACTATCTAATATTTCCACAAATATCATTTCTTTTAATCTTCACCATAACTCTGTGAGTTAGGTTCATCTAATTTTTACAATTGTAGATGAAGATACTGATTTACAGAGACGTTAAACCTTGTTCTAAATCACAAGTAGTAGGTGGAGGAATTAAGACTGAAGCCACATATTCTAGCTCCAATATCAGTGTTTTTAACCACTGCCACATCATCTGTAGAACAATTTGTTATAAATAATATAGTTGCCATCACTACTCTGCTCAACAAGACTAATGTTGACCGTGTCCCTTTGCCTTACGTCATATTTAGAGTTGCCTTTACATTTTTTTTCAAGGCATAGGTCAGACTGGCCTGTTAGATGGTAGTATTTCTCCACTTTATATTAAACTTTCCCAGCTTATTAGAACAATCCGCTCAAGTAACCTTGAGTAACTTCTTGGATGGGCTAGTCTCATTATTCTCCCCTGTGGCAAAAAACATTTAATGTCCCCTGAGTATCCATGTGTTCTCCCACATTCCTCAACCTTCTTGTTTGAGCAGGGCCATTGGACTAGTTCTGGCAGGTAAATTTTGAGAGAAAATGATGTATACCTCTCTAGGTTGTGACAGTATAAATATCCCTGAAACTCTCCAGCTTTTGCCTTGCCCTACCTTGCCTTGCCTTTTTTTCCTTTCCTTTCCTTTCCTTTCCTTTCCTTTCCTTTCCTTTCCTTTCCTTTCCTTTCCTTTCCTTTCCCCCTTTCCTTTCTGATTAAATTTCTGATTAATGGAAAGACAATGAGAAATGTTGTTTGTTTTCAGTACTTGGTGTTAAAAATCTTTTACAAATACATTTATTGGCTTATCTAATTACAAAATATATCATGATTTTACATTTTTATCATTTATAATATGAAATAGACTTGTGTTCATGATTTAGTGGCTCAGTCAACGAAAATGGCTGAGACTGTACTGGATGCCAAGCACTATTGGTTAGTACCAACTTGTAAAATAATGTGTAAGTCATAGGACATGATGATATATTACACAATCAAAACTTTAAAAAATAATGTATTATGCACCATGAGTATAGGGAAAGAGTGAAGAAGGACAAATTGGTTACTGATAACTGGCTCAATAAATGAGTTAATATTTGAATATATATTTTGAAATTTTTTAAATCCCAATTTTAGTTTATCTTCTTTTTATTTATCTCTAACTGTAAAAGGTGGACTTTATTATGGATGTTTTGAAAATAACTGATACATGTTTAAGGAGTTGTTTCACAGTGCAATTTTTTGAGAGAAGGTGCTGGTAAATAGAATTGGATAAATATAATTTTTAAAGCATATGCTATTATTTGGCATTTATGATTCTCTTACTTGCTTTACTTCTCCATATTTTGTCCAATGTAGACCGTGGTTTGTTCTCCCTCAAAAGTGGACATTTACAGAGACATTTTGACGTACATGATCTGCTTTTAAGAAGATTTGAGGTAAGAAAACATTTATTCTAACCTTTTAATTTTATATCTGAGGAAAATCAAAACAAGAGAATTTCAGTGAATTATCTAGGGTATCCCAAGTGACCCTCCTCTGCAGCACTCTACTAGGAGAAAATAAAACTATATTAGCTGTAGATACAGAACGTAACTCAGGTGAAAATAAAGCAAGAGCTTGAACCATAAAGGTTTCTGAAATAAATCACAGAAGATAATGTAAATATAATCTAATATAAATGAAATAGAGGAGAACTATGTTTGTTACATCTGACTGATTCCAAACCTAGGTTTACGAAACTACTTACACACTATGAGTCTAACATAAACCTTTATATCTTTTATGATAATTCTAAAATTATATATTTGATGACTTTTCTGTTTCTATTCACCCTTCCCCCAAAACTATCCAGTTGAATTGCTGGTGCAAAAGTCTGGGCACATTTTAATGTAATAAAAAATGTAATACAAAGCCCACAAAGCCAGTAAATACCCTCTTTGTCTCTGATGCATGTCAGGAAATTGAAGTAAATAGATTTAAAACTCTAACATTACAGACTATGAGATTAGAAAGCCATTAGTAGTCATAAGCCCATTAGAACTCTGGGCACCAAAAGACTGTTAGAGAGAAATTTCTCAACCAGATAAAAAACATATTGATATCATCCTTCTTTCATTATTCAATGAAAGGTTTTATTGGATGCTTTGTTGTTAGTATTCTATTCCTTTCTGTAATGCATGCTTTTAAATAGAAAAAGTTTCACGTGTCCTTCTCTTTAAAGAAAAAAAAGAAAAGGACAACAACAGTGACTACTTGCTTTTTTGACATCATAAGTGAGGCGATATCATTTAACAGAATGGAGGAAAAAGCTTGGCTACTTTAAGTCTCCCTCTCAGCTTTCTTAATCTTTTCTCTTGCTGCCCTGTTATTTGCCCATATTCTTCACAGAGACCCGTGATAGCTGGAGCAATGAAGGTCTTTTCCAGTCTCTTAAAAATAGTACTGTGTACTCCAGCAGATGATAGGGAAGAGAGAATGTCTATTCTTGTTGCTTCCTCTCAGAGTTTTCCTTTAAAAAATGGTTCCAAGTTGAAATGAAATGACCCTAAACCTATTTTTTAAGTACAGGACCAGAATGGGCAATGATGGGGAGAAGGAGCATAGGATTAAAAAAAAAAAAAAAAAATGGTGGTCAATAGGTATGATCATCTAAGGCACTGATGGACTGAGTTAATGAATAAAGTAAAATTCAATCTTTCAAAATAGTAATTTATTCTCATTTGTGAAAGTTACCTTTTGGCACACTCACTAGAATTCCAGATCTTTCTCTAAAATAGGAATACATGAATTTTACTATATTAAATGAAATAAAACCTTTATAAATGAGTGCTTCCATTGCACAGTGTACTAGTTTTCCAGTCCCATCCCACAGTCCTAGAGAAACAAAATGATTGGACTGCAGTTAACACTAAAGGGAAATTGTGCCATGATATGACTAGTAATTATTGCACTTGGCCCAATTCTCTTTATTAATACTTCACTTACCTCACTGCAGTTTCCAGTGCCTTCTCACCATTTTATTTTATTAATATCTCACTTTGCCACATTTACAGTTATTTCTCCATTTTAAATCTCCATTTTTGCCCTAGATTGCAAGCATTGTCATATTAAATACAAAGGCTAGGAGATAGTAACGATGATGGAAGTGAACTTGCAATTTAAAAAGAAGCTTTACTTTTATTACGTTATAAGGCACTGATTGAAAATTGAGGGCTTCCCTGGTGGCGCAGTGGTTGGGAGTCCGCCTGCCGATGCAGGGGATACGGGTTCGTGCCCCGGTCCGGGAGGATCCCACATGCCGCGGAGAGGCTGGGCCCGTGAGCCATGGCCGCTGAGCCTGTGCGTCCGGAGCCTGTGCTCCGCAGCGGGAGAGGCCGCAGCAGTGAGAGGCCCGCATACCACAAAAAAAAAAAAAAAAAAAAAAAAAAGAAAATTGAAACTCTGTTCTTCCTTTCAAAAACCTGAGTCAAAATTATTGTTAAATAATCCAAACCAGAGCTCAATCAAAATATTTCTTTGATCAGTACACAACAATATACTGGTAACACAATAAGATAAAAAAACTGACTGCTTTATGATATAGCTAGTTGTAATTTGATTATTTGTTTACTAAATTGGATGAAACTAGCAGATACCATTGTGTGTAAATGTGAATGCCATTATGCATATGGTTTAAGAATTTGGACTTAAAATTTTCAGGGAAAAAAAAAAGTTTTGCCTGTTGCCTTATAATCAGGAAGCACCCTTGGAGGTGATCTAATCAAGATGCTTTTTTGGATATATTTGAAGTAGAGAATGGCCAGGGATGGTGTTCCAGTCTTCAATACACAACTAATGAGCTAGCTAGGTGCTTGTGTCTATTCCTGGCTTAACATGAGGCCCAGAAATTGTAGACCCAGCAATTGTTAGTATAGGGAACTGAGCCTCTTGATTTTATCATACTAAATAGCCAATCCATTACAAATGTGCTAACCACACACGGGGTGTTAACTGGAGCTTGGCACCCCCTGGAGCATGACAAATTAATTCTCCACCAGTTAGAAATAAACAAACCTCCAAAGGGTTTTATTAACTTATATGAATTTGGGACTCTTTAACCCTCCTTGGACTAGTCCATTTATTTACCACAAGTCTAAATGAAATTAAATCACAAAAATACACCTTTATTCTGGTGACACAAAAATACATTAAAGTAATATGGTTAATATGTGAATTGTCTGATATGCTTTATCAATTGTATGATATGATTTCTTTCCTTATTAATTGAGAAGTCACTCCAAAGGTGTTTTCTTTCTTTATATATGCTGTAGGATAATCTAATTGTAAGGCAATACTGCATAATGATTAAGAGAGTAGCGAAAAAGGCAAGCAGATTTGGACTCAGATTTTCCAAGTCTAAAAACTGTCTCTGCGAATTATTTTATATGTAACCTTGGGAATCTTCTGTTCACTTTGTCCTCACATATAAAATGAGGAATCATAGTATCTTAAGATTGTTGTGAAGATTAAATGTAAGTAGCACACATATTGCTGAATATAAAATCCCTGTATCTGGATCATAGCAATTCATATGTGCAAATCATGGATTATATTCTGAAAAATTCATCACATTCTCTGGTCTTTCCCCAGAATATTGTACTAAGGGATCAAGTATTTTACATATCCTTTTGACATCTGGCAAGAATGCAACTTCCTTTTAGTCAGGTTAACCCATTATCAGAGTGACCCTTGTTTATATGCCAGAATATGTTACTTCTCTGTACAAGACCCTTTCCAATAGCCTTTCATCCCAACCAAAGTAAAAGCCATATTTTTAAATGGCCTATGAGGTTTTATATTCTCTACCATTCTCTTTATGACTCTTTCTGCTTCTGCTACACTGACCTGCTTGCTGATACTCCAGTCTTCCAGGGGAAATAAGCTTCTACCTCAGGATTTAAATTTTTGTGTTCCCCAGGTTTCTACATGATTCACTTCTGTACTTCCTTAAGGTTTTTGCTTAAATGTCACCTTATCATAGAAGTTTGTTGGCCTCCTTATATAAAAGAGAAAATCCTCCATCTTGGATCATGCGTCCTTTAAGCCTTTTTTTATTAGCCTGTACCAGAATATAAGTTCTGTGAAAGCAGGGAAATTTTTTTTTCCTCTACTGCCTACAACAGTTCCTGGTACAGAGAAAGAACTTAAAACAGTTTGACTGACGATTATAGAATCCAAAGTAGAAGTAACTTAAACAAAATAGAAACTTGTTTTGCTCTCATAGAAATCCCCCATACATGTCCAGGGCTGGTAGGACACTTACACGGTTAGATTATGGGTTTCTTATTTTCAGAGCCTTAAGCTTCAAGATAGCTAGATAGCTGCTTTAGCTCCAGCTCCAGCTCTCCAACTACCATGTCTGTATTCTAGTCAGGAGAAAGGAGGAAAGAGAAGAGACCGTATGCACTCCATTTAAGGGCATTTTGTGAAATGCAATTACCACTTCTAATATATATCAGTGGCCATTAGTCATATGACCAAACTTGACTGCAAGAGATGTTGTAAAATAAAGTATTTTGGGCAGTCAGATGTACAGCTAAAATTCCATAGTTTTGTTATTAGAGAAGACGGGGAGAATAGATATTGATGAACAACTAGCAGACTCTGGGACATTTCTAAGTGAATAATTTGTAGGAAAAAATACATTAGAAAGGACGAGTTTTTAAATTCAATTTTGATTCCATAAATTGCAAAACCAGTTAATTCTAAACCAAAATATCATCAGCTATAAGGAGTTATGATGATAGTGGCCCAGAAATGTTGTTTTACATTCTTAACAAACTATTGCAAGAGTGGATGCTGAGTAGTCATTGAAATATTTCATTTTGATTTAGGAGAAAAACACTGTATATAAAATCTAAGTACATGAGTTGAATTCTTAGTTTTGCCATGGACTCAGAGAATATTGTTCACTAACTCAACCTCTCATTCTTCTTTTTGATCCATCCAATAAAGAATAGCAGTTAATTAGTTCAATAGGTAAACCAGAGATCAGTAAATCCTATTCTATTCCACTGCATTCTACATCTTGAAGTTATTAGTAGTAGTCTTCTTTTAAACAAACAACAACAGTAAAACAAACAAAAAAAAAACTACTTAAAAACAATCTCTCTTTCTCTTTAAAAAAAAAAAAAAAAGGCTTCAATGAGTTTCCACTGTCAATTGCATTTTCTGCCTCTGAGCCTTCTCTGAGCTATTTCCCTGATCTGTGAGGCAAGGGATTCTGCCTGCCAGCTTCCTGAGCAGATCTAGGGGAAAATTAACACATCCACAACTGAGCTCAAGCATTGCTGACATCTGGTTTAGTCATTTTCACAGCACACTTGCACTGTACCCTATTGCCTTCTTCTTCTGCACTGTTTTATCATGTGGCTCATTTCAAGAAAATGCATTTAACTTTTAGGTACTACTCTGTGGTATGAAGTGTGGCAAATAGGAAATAAAAAACCTTGAAAAAGCATTTCCACATATATGAAGCTATAATAATCACTGAATATCAAACCTCAGAGCTTATGATATGCTCTGTTTGGTAAAAGCTTATGAGACCAGGGACAATGTTGATATCTAAAGACACCAATCTCACTTTTGAAGAGAACAAGAACAAAATACCAACAACAAATCATCTCTTTACATGTACTGGAATTTATTGCTTCCCAGAAAGATAATAGGCAGTCACTTTTACAGTCATTTGTTTAATGGTGCTTTAATGAAACCAAAGTTCAAGGCTTTGGGTTTAATTTTGAATTGTACCTTTGAAAAGTATTCTGTGTGTTTTCTGTGCTCTACTTATAATTCAGTTGCTCCATTTATATATTTAATAGAGAGAAACTTCTTTAATGTAGATCCCATTTAATTTAGAATATATGATAAAGCAAAAGTACTAAAGATTGCTTTGATTATAGATACAGGTTTTGCTAAGAAGATTTATATCATAACATCTACAGTGAGAGACATAATGAACGAAGTATTAGTTCTTCAGCCAAAATAATTTAATTTTAATTGTTCCATAAACTTAGTATTATTTAAAGTATACTTAAAAGTATTTCTCAGTTCAAATTTTAATTGTGATTTGTTCTTCTATTCAGTCATTAACAGTGTATTCTTGAATCTTCTTTAAAAAGATATATTTTTCATTCCTATATTATCGGTCTGTATTAGAATTTCAACTCATATAATATTGTTATGCTCTTATGTAAACGAAGTACAGGGCATAGAAGGAGAATATAATTATTATATTATGATTATTATAATTATTATTCATGAGGAAAGTTATAATAAGAAATTGAGTGTTTTCTGAAATCAAGAGGTGATAATTTAAATACCTGTGAGGTATTTGACAACATTTACCAACTGTCACTTGGAAAGTTATAATAAATATGTTCTCACAACCCTAATCATTAGGTAGAATATGTACGCATAGATATGTTGAGTGTGGGTGTTAAATTCAACCAGATTCCTTATGTAGTCATTAGGAAAGTCCTTAAGATGTAACAAATTTTATTACAAATCCTACATTTTAGTTGTAAATTTGTATAGTTATATAGTTAATAAAACTCTACATTTATAAGAGTAAATCTTTTTTATTAATAAAGAGTTAGAATATCTAAATTTAAATTATAGTGAATAACAATTTTAAAAGAATAATTTTTAAAAATATTAAAAAGATTTGAAAATTAAATAAGACTAATTCATAAGGTCATATTATCTAATAAATTAAATTTCTTCTATATCATTTAGCCAGCCTGAGTCCCACTGATATGTACATTTGTATCCATGAAAGATGCTGTCATGTTTTGTCTCCCGAAGAGACCACCACAAAAACCTTTTCATCAAAAATATTTATTAGACCTACTCCCTTAAGGAAGAACCCATCTTGAGTCTCAATAGTGCCTTAGAGGAAGGTTTCAGAGGAAAACATGTAAAGGGTTTTAGGGCCTGGACTTGATTATTTTAAGGTAGATCTTGCAAGGAAGGTTACAGGTTAGGGTTGGTCAAAATTTTTGACATAATAGCTTAGGATTTGCCAGCATAGCAAATCAAGGATCTTGAAGCATGTCGTGATGAACAAACTCTTAGTCTTGAAAAGTACACTGTTTTAATTGGCTCACAGTCCTATTTCCTGGAGCAAGCAGATCAGTTATTTTCACTTGTCCTCAATATTGTCTAACATAGGAAACTATGCCTATTACTGCTATTATTTAACACAGGGACAGGTAATTTTCTCAATTTAAAGGACTTTCTGTTTGTATGAGCACAAACAAAAATTATTAATTAATGGTAGATATTGTTCTCACATTGGTATATTCCTAAATATAACCATTATGTCTAAAACCTGTTTATATTTTTCCTTCTCAGTGCTCTTTACTTCCTTTTCAATTCAGAATATGAGGGCTTCCTGATTTCTAGCACTCCTATTATCAAAATTGATCAAACTCTGAAAATAGATATAATTTTGATTTCTAAAATTAATTATCATGGAAATTATAAAATTCTTAACAGTGATACTTTATATAGATTATGTTATTTAACTAATTGTTATATCATCTTGTCCTATTATTATCTCCATTTAACATGCACTGATGCTAAGGCAGACAAAAGTTAAGTAATTTGAGAATGTCCTTCACAGCTTGGGGATAGAATTTGACTTGATTGTATGAGTTTAACCACTAAGGTTAAATACAAATTTCTAGTTAAAATAAATGTAAGCAATATTAAATAAATGGAAAAGAAAGATATTACTGGTTTTGAGTATAAACATTGGTATTTCTATCCCAGACAAAAGTTTAAGGGTTCTCCTCTAAAGAAATGGAACTAATTATTTGGAATACCTAAAACATTTAATGATGTGGAAGAATAAGAGATTTGACTGGGATGTGAGCTTTCCATGTCTTGGATTTCAATTAACCCAGATTTTTGGACCAATATTTCCCTCTTATATTCTGTCATACATACAGGCTTTCTTGTACCCTACAAAACATTTTGGATACCTCATTAGCTGTGTTTAATCTAGGCTGTGGCTTTCTTCTTCCTGCATCTATACTTACCACTCCTTAAGTTGCTTTTCATGTTATCAGATGTATTGACAGTTTTCATGGGTTATCTCTCTATAGTCTACATTGCTCCATCTCCCATATTTTGGCAGTTGTTATTTCTGGGAGCTTAGATCTAGTAATTCTAGTATATAATCATACTTTTTGAACAAGCCTCTCTCCTGAGAAATATGAATTAGAGGAAGGAGTGGTTGGCCTTGCTGCCTCTTTATCCCTTAGTGCCATCCTCCTTAAATCATTACAAGTTTCATACTATGTATCTGACTTAAGATAGTTTGTGTTTTCAGTAGTGGGAAAGATCATAGGAAAATACAAGATGAGGTAAATGGATAGAGCTTAACAATAGAGTGTTCTGGAGAAACACCACAGAGTAGGGAACCTCAATTTTTAGATATTTAGTTATCCTGGACATTTAAGGACTAATACTTCTGCATGTGTTCTTAAGCCCCACCCCCAGAATAAACTTGTTGACTAAATTTTCTTATAACAATTAGAGTGCAAAAAATTGAGAATGTTTTATTATAAAAATTGATGTACAACTTCCACTTTCAAATGGCAGTGTGAGAAACTCCATGGGCTCGCTCTCTTACAAAACTAAAACTGGTAAAAATTACTTTAAGAAACCATTTAATGTCTGTGGAAATTGTCCTAAAGGTATGCAGCTAATGAAAAAACATTTATCCAGGAAAATATATAGCCAAGAAGGTTCCTCCTGGGGTGAGAACA
The DNA here is from genome assembly GCF_026419965.1 of Kogia breviceps. Lineage (NCBI taxonomy): Eukaryota > Metazoa > Chordata > Mammalia > Artiodactyla > Physeteridae > Kogia > Kogia breviceps. The sequence continues at coordinate 49,468,451 of NC_081317.1, read as the reverse complement.
ACTATCAAAGACTTGCCTCAAAAACTACCCCTGCAAGGGGGCCCAAATTAAATTGGATCAGTCTGTGGAGAAATGTATGCTCCAAAGCATTGTCAAAAATTATAGAGCAATCAACTGTCATTAGTGAAGCCTAACACCTAGATATACTACCATCAGAGGCAGACAGTTTAACAGAGTGATCATTGGAAGAAACAAAGAGAATCCTGAAGAAAACACTGTCATCCAGGTGTAACTGTGCACATGTCCAAGGCTGAGCCTCTGAATAGCAAGATAACAGATTTCATGTTGAGGGAGAAACAGATTTCACAAAAATAGTGCAGCCAAATCACTAAATAAATAAACATGAAAACAACAAAACAAGATCTGAGGTGAGGTGGGAATCAGTACTCAGAGTTGCTACAGTATATTATATAAAATGTCTACGTTTTAATAAAAAATTTTGAGAAATGTAAAAACACAGGACAGTGAGATCAATACACAGGAAATACAAATCAGACAATGAAAACTACCTGGGAAAGGGCCCAGATGTCAGGTTTAACTTAAGACAAAATAGATTTTTAACAATAAAAATGTTAGAGAACATTTTATAATAATAAAAGAGTCAATCCATCAGGAAAATATGGCAATTTTAAACATATATGCACCTTACAACTGAGCTTTAAATTACATGAAACATGAACATACAAAATTGAAGAGAGAAATAGATAATTCAACAATAGTTGGAGAATTCGGTGTTATACTTTCAGTAATGGATAGAATTAGTAGGTAGAAGATCAACAAAGAGATAGGTGATTTGAACAACAGTATAAAGCAATTAGACCTAACAAACATCCATAGAACATTCCATCCAACAGTGGAATAAATTCTTCTCAAGAGCACATGGAATATCCTCTATGAAAGACAGTATGCAAGGCCATGAAATAGACTCAATAAATGTAAGAGATTGAAATCATACAATCTATGTTTTCTAATAACAATGGAATTAAATTAGAAACCCAAACCCAGAAAGAAGTTTGGGAAATTAATAAATACGTGGACATTAAATACCACATTCCTAAGCAACTAATGGGATAAGGAAGATCACAAGGGAAATTAGAAAATACTTTGTGGTAACTAAAAATGACAAAAACTTATTAATACTTGTGAGATGCAGTTAAAGCTGCAAAAAAATAGAAAAAAAATTAGTTCATTTTGGTGAAATAGACAAATGCCAAGAAATAGTGAAAGTGACTTGAAGAAATAGAAAATCTGAATACACCTATAGGAGTAAAGAGATTGATTTTTAAAACAAAGAACAACAAAAAAACCTACCCCTAAAGAAGCCCTGGGCCAAATGGCTTTACTGGTGAACTCTGCCACATATTTAAAAAGTGATTAAGATCATTTTGTCACAAATTCTTCCAAAATATAGAAGAGGAAGGAATACTTCCCAGCTCGTTATATGAGGCCTATGTTACCTTGTTTGGAAAACATTTTGGCAGTTGTTCAAAAGGTAAAACATAGAGATATCATCTGACCCAGCAATTCTACTAGACAAACCCCAAAGAAATAAAAACACATGTCCACACATAAACATATACAAAAATGTTCCTGTAAATATTATTCTCAATAGCCAAAAAGTGCAATCAGCACAAATGTCCATGAACTGATAAATGGATTGATGAAGCATGATATAGCCATTAAATGGAATATTATTTAGGAACAAAATAAAGGAATAAAGAACTGTTAGAAACTATAAAATGGATAATCCTTGAAAACATTATGCTACATGTAAGAAGCCAGACACAAACACCACCTACTGCATTTTTACATTTTAATAAAATGTCCAGAATAGGCAAATCTATAGACACAGAAAATTGATTAATAGTTGCTTGGTGCCTAGTGAGGAGGGTAACGAGGAATGGAGAGTGACTGCTACTGTGGTACAGGGTTTCTTTCTGAAGTGATAGAATATGCTACAATTGATGGTGGTGATAACGGCACAACTCTGTGAATATATTAAAAACCATTGAATAGCACACTTTAAATAGGGGATTGTAGGTATGTGAATTATATACTAATAAAGCTATTATAAAAATAATATCTATTTCATTCATTTTTGTGATTTATATATACTTAGTAAAGAATTTATGTGTGGGAGCAAAAGTAAACAAATACATATATGTATAAAAATACATATATGTGAGGGAAGGTACAATGTATGCTGTGTGCATCTTCAAATGGTATTTGGAATCCTGAAAGAATTGCTTGCCTTCATATAGATGAACATTCAATTTCCTGAATAAGATTTATTCATTTTAATTTATTGTAGAATCAATGCCTGCTAAGTGAACATGTTCACCTTTCCAAGAGACTTCTGATGGTTAGCAACAAAAATCCCAACTACTGAGTTTTCATCTTTAACTTTTAACAAACCTATGGGGAAGGACAGTAAGAAGTAAGAGCAAAATTCCATGATATTTTGGGATTTCCTTAAGGAGATATTAATTTTGAATAAAACATGAATATTTTGGTCCCCTGGTTTTTAAACAAATGATTGCTTAATTGAAAATGTGTCCTAAAGCACTTTAGTGATCCTCTCACTTCCATAATATTACTCAGACTTTGCTTCAAGCATATGCATTTTGATACATATTTTGGCATTTTGCAATATGTACATACTGCATAATCAAATGGCATAAAATATTCAGATAAAGCATAGCACATCCAAACAATGTCTTGAAAAATAAAGTCATGATAAGTGTGTTCATTAAGAGATTATATAGTACACATATGTGAGAAAAAACTGAGTTTCTTTACAATATTAGTATTTTACAGGAATTATGCTTTTTTGCAGCAGGACCGTTCTATGTATGCATTTTTCTTTTCATTGCTGCTGAATTGATAATTGTTTTTCCAAATGTCACAGCTGCAAGAACATATTTCAGAAATGTTCTAACCATAATATCAAATTTACCTCCTACTTTTTGGGAATTTAGACTTCTTAGACTGTAATTACAGAACCTGGTCTTTCGGCCTTCTTTTCACTTTCGAAGTTAGTATTAGGCAACAACAGCAGCTCATCTAATTTTGACATCCTTGGATGGGTTTGAATATATAAAGAAACATTGTGATCTTTGCTCAGAATCTCCTCCAAGATTGTCTTCATTTCGAGGGGTTTTTTTGTGTGTGCGAATTTTTCCTAAAGCAAGAAAGCTGAAGTCAGGAAAAATGTGCAGTGAAAGAAAATAATCTGGGCTTTTTCATTTTCTGCTTTTGATACAAGAAATTAAAAAAAACAATGACTTTCCTGTAAATACATTTTTTAAATTTATTTATTTTTAAAAATTGTTATTGGAGTGTAGTTGATTTATAATGTGTTAATTTCAGGTGTATGTAAATACATTTTGATATTGAAATGTTTTATTTTTAATCTGGTTAATTACTCAGAGAAAGGTAATAAACACAGTAGTTGCAGTGTTCTGATTTAGTCCCACCCAAAACAATTGGATATTTTATCTTCCAAGAGGGTCTAACTGTAAGGACTAGCAGTAAGGCCTAAAAGTTCTGAAGCAGTCTAGTTCCAGTGAACTCTTGAAGGCTCCTTTCCTACTGAGGATGGTGTCAAAATTAAACAGGAGAAAGACCACAGGAAGGCAGGCAAGAATAGGTCCAAATAAAAGTGGAGGAGGGGAACAAAAAGGAGAAAATCTCAGAAAGTAGTTTACCATAGTTTTTAGCACTACCCTAAAATAACAGAAGGGGGAGCTTTCGGAAGTTAGAGACACTTTTAGTCAAGCCATTTTTCTCTTTGTTTGGGAAAATTAAATTCAAATAAAAATGTACAACAGAAAAGTATCAAGGTTAAATTCCATAGCAAATTATTTTAAGAAAAAAGAATATAGAGCCTTATATCATCCTTATATTGAAAGTATTGAAGTACAAAGTAAAAATGAGAAGAAATTTAAAATGTAAAGTAACAAAGGAAGTGATAAAAAGGATTCAAGAGAAAGTGATAAGTATTGAAGATCAATAAAGATTAGGCATACAGATACTAGAGTTTCTAAAGAACCTAAGAAAAACATCAGAGAAAATTATGAAAATGTACCTTTTAAGGAAACTTTTCTTTAAATGTTTAAACTTTACATTAAAAGACACACTGTGCACCTGAGAATATTGACTATAATGTTCAACAAGACCTAGTCTAGTAAAATTATTGCACTTAAGAGAAAATGAGGAAAAAATTAAGAATGTGACTTGAAAGAGAAATAAAATTAGATTATCACTAGACTTTTTAATAGCAATTTTTATGCAAAATAGCAGAGTAAAATATTTGAGTTATTCAAGGAGGGAACATGAGAACCATGGTTTTGTAGCCAGGAAAATTGACCTTCAAGTATCAATATAAAGGACTTCATAAAGTATATTGTAAAACTAATATCACCTGGCAAAATCTTACAGAATATCGTTCCTGTAAAACTCTCCTAAACATTCTACTTAAGAACAAGCTTTGGGAAAACAAAATGACTAGAGAGACACATAGTGGAGAAGAGGTGAGCATTAAATAGGTAATTCTTATACTAAATGAAAATTAAAAGGGGGAGAAAATAGCATGCAGTGTCCATCTGTTGTGATGATTTAGACTGAAGACAATGATTGACAATGAGGGGTATAATGGGGATAGCATATATCAACATTTTTAACCATTTTCAGTACAAGTAATTGGTGATAAAAGTATTATTAGCATTGTTAGTTTAAAACTTGTATGTAAAGAAGACACAGAAAATATGTAATTATAGTTTAAGTCCATCATCCCTATTATTCTAGAAAACTAGAATTCTCAGTGTGGAACTAAGGAGATTCAGATGTAATATAGAAAAGGTTAAGTAAAAAACCCTGAATGCTGCATATATAATAGTAATATCAGTGTAAAAACATGAGGTATTTTACCTTTAAATATTTATATGCAACTTATATACACATATATATGTTTATATATGTATGTCTGTGTAAATCCACACCCACACCCACACACACACATGATTTCTAGCCAGTATATATTCCTAATAAATATCCTTAGCTCTGTCCATCAAAAACATGTTAGAAACAATGACCAGCTCAGCAGCAGTTTGCTTTCCAAGCACTAATAATGATCCTGATTTATCATTTCCCATTAGAAGAAATCAGAGTCTTGTAGAGAAACTACTGATTCTCGTTCTGGGGCAGAAAATATACAAGATGAGCCTGGGACATCTTGACATACCAGTTATCAAGAAAGCTTTCCAAGAAGATAAAAGGACATAGGAGCCCCCTCTCTCTTTGAAAAAATAGCATTACTGCATACAAATATTAGAAACTGAATATTTTAACCACATATTGGGTTAAAACATACAGTACATAAAGTAAGAACTTGAGTTCAGACAAAATTTCCGCAATAATTAGTATGTCCTTGTTGGTATCTTCTTTGAGAATCAACCTCTGTGATAAAATGCTGGCTAATCTCCCAAAATATGAGAGAAGATTTGTTTCCTGGGCCAACTCTTAAAAACAATGTTTAAACATTTACGAGATAGTGTCATAGCTTGCACACTGTATGCTCAATAAACACAAATTGATTTTTATACCATCTCCAAGTAAGTTGGTTATAAAACCATTCTGAAAAGGTCAGTGTTTCTGTTTGTTTTAAATTTGGGTTATGTATCAAAGAAGTTGTGTTCAATATTTACCTAGTACAGGTCATAAAATTTTGATATCTTGTAAGAGGAATTTAAGAAAGAAATTCTCTAATGTATGAATAAAATAGCAGGTAGATGTTTGTGATTTAAAAGATTACACTAACAAACTATGACTTCTCTACTGATTACCTATAATATCCAAATCATAATAAATAATTGATATCGATAATATAAAATAGTTTGAGTCATAAAAGAAAACATACATTTTCATCTGTTATATATCTATAATGTATAGATATCATCAGTAAGCCATCTCCCATTGTTACCTTGACAAGCATTCAATACAATGTAAAATTTTAAATAGACACAGCCAATAAATAACTATGACTCCTACTCCTCACACACAAACTCATCCAGTTGCAAAACATGGAAATTTTTACTATTCTAGTTTTACAAATAGAGACAGAAAATATTTTTTGAATTGTTATGCATTTACTATCTTAGATCTAAACTTTAACTGGCTCATTAAAGAAAAATAAAAAAATATCATAGTAGCATTACTAGGATTCAGTTTTTACTTAAAAATAATAGTTCAGAAATTGTGAATACCTTAGCTAACTGATTAATGTATAAACATTAATTTTTAATTATTAGAATAATCTAGAAGGAAGCACAAGTCTAGTTTATTATTCATTGCATCATCAATTCCTGATTACTCTAGAAAAAACTCCCAACTTATTGGCCATATCGCTGTTCTACAGATTTGATGTCTCCTTTAGCAACCTTATCGGTAGGTACATCAACACTAGCTTATTGATAAGTGCACCTGTATTGGTTTACTTTGTATGCACAGAAGTTCCTTAAAAACCTGCATGCTTAACCCTTCTGTTTTCACAATTTAAAAAGGAAAACTCTCTATAAAGAAGTGTCAGATAAGTTAGCAATTAGAGAAGTAAGTCAACTTGCTGATACCTTCTTCAAATAGCAATTCATTATTTGTTTTGAAGCATCTAAGAAAGAAGCAGTTCATTATTTGTCTTGAAGTATTGCTCAATACTAGCTATTTGCCACACCCATTTAAATGTAAATACAAAGACATACTGAAAAGTTAAAATATGTTATCACAAATCATACCTATCTTAATCTAGCTTCTTCTGAATTATATATTTAATTTTGAAAAATACAGTCTCATTTACCAATACAAATCCTCCTGTATTTTCTCTATTGAACACAAGGAGAAATGACAAGAAATCTCATATGTCTGAAGTGGTTTCAGTCCTAGTAAGCTAAGACTGGTGCTGTTCATCTCCAGCTGTGGATTGGAGACAGAACTTGGACTTAAGGAGATAGAAAATTCATAAAATTAGAGCTCCTAATGTGATACCCTGAGTAATAGTTTGGACCAGAAAGAAAAACTACACCACTAGTACACGTACAACTCATCAACACTTGTCTGTACATGTATCTGGAATTTGGGTAGAGAGGTGTTTCTCCTGAAAAATTTCAGTCTAAACCGGATCTCCCATGGTTATTTATGTCTAAATTTATGTGGTATGTAGTGTTAAAACCAACAAAAGAAAATCATCATAAAAATTAGTTCAAGGTCTGTTTTATATGGATATTCAACAGTTAATTACATAAACCATTATGGAATAAAAATGGTTAAACTAACATTTAGTCCTTACTTTAACATAGGTACCTGTCTGCTATGGAACATATCGTATACAAGATCAGAAGATTTAAATTTTATCTTTACACCTTGAAGATGAGTCAGGGTGTTGAGTATTTTTGTTTGACTTTATTTTTATGTATGTATGTAGGTATGTATATATGCATGTATATTTGTCTGTTCTTTTGCATTGTTTAGTTTGGTTGTTTAAAAATTAAAAATATTTTCATCAGAATAGTATTATAAATGTAATTCAGTGAAAATGGTTGACTTTCATATGAAAATTCAGCCTATTGTTTCTTCTGAAAGCTTGACTGCTTTGCAATATGAATTTTTGCAAGGAAGAGAAAAAACCTTTATCAGGAATCATAAATTTCTATAAATTTTTTTCTTTATTATTAGTGTAGCTCTGATTGCTCAGAGTTTCAGGCTAGAGGCAACTTCTGGGCCCTAGACTCAGGGAGGGAAACTCAAACAGAATCCAGCTGCCTTGGTGACAGTAATGTAGCTATTGTACATATTTTTTAGATTTATATCTAAATATTTCTCTTTTTAGCGGTATTTTTTATTGAATTTCAAATTTCCATTGTTTACTGTTGGAATATAAGAAAGCAATTGACTTTTGCATATTTACCTTGTATCCTGCAACCTTGCTATAATTGCTTATTAGTTCCAGTATTATTTTGTTGATTCTTTGGATTTTCTTCATATACAATTATATCATCTGCAAACAAAGGCTGTTTTACTTCTTCCTTCCCAATCTGGACTTTTTTGGTTTTTGGTCTTACTGTATTAGCTATGACTTCCAGTATAATGTTGAGTAGGAGTGATGAGAGAAGATATCCTTGCCTTGTCCCTGATCTTAGTGGGAAAGCATCTATTTCCTAACATTAAGTATGAGGTTGGCTGTAGATTTTTTGTAGATGTTCTTTATCAAGTTGATGAAGTTCCCCTTTATTCCTAGCTTGCTGAGAGTTTTTTTTTTTTTTTAAATCACGAATGGGTAACGAATTTTGTTGGATTTTTTTGCATACATTGATATATTATTTTTCTTCTTTAATCTGTTGATATGATGGATTACATCAACTGATTTTCAAATACTGAACCAGCCTTGCATACCTGAGGTAAATCCCACTTGGTTGTGTTGTATAATTTTTTATATATTTTTGGATTCAATATTCATTGAATATTATTTCATTCAATAATATTTCATTGAGGATCTTTGCATCTATGTTCACAAGAATTATTGGTCTGTAGTTTCCTTGTCTTGTAACATCTTTGCCTGGTTTTGTATTAGGGTGAGGCTGGACTCACAGGATGAGTTAGGAAGTATTCACTCTAATTCTTTTTTCTGGGACAGTTGAGAATTGGTGTAATTTCCGCTTTAATTGTTTGGTAGAATTCACCAGTGAACACATTTGGGCTGGTACTTTCTGTTATGTAAGGTTATTAATTATTGATTCAATTTATTTAATAAATATAGGACTATTAACATTACATATTTCTTCTTGTGTGAGGTATGGTAGATTGTGTCTTTTAAGAAATTTATCTAAACCATCTAAGCTATCAAATTTGTGGGCATAGAGTTGTTTATAATATTTATTTATTATCCCTTAATATGTAAAGAATCAATAGTGATGATCTCTTTTCATTTCCAATATTAACAATTTGTATCTTCTCTTTTTTTTCTTAGTTAACCTGACTAGAAGTTTATCAATTTTTGTTGACTTTTCATAAGAACCAGATTTTGTTGTTTTTCTTTATTGATTTCCTGTTTCCAATTTCCTTGATTTCTGCTCTAGTTTTTTATTAGTTATTTTCTTCTGCTTGCTTTGCATTTTATACAAACTCATTTTAGAATTTCTCTTGGGGCTTCCCTGGTGGCGCAGTGGTTGAGAGTCCGCCTGCCGATGCAGGGCACATGGGTTCGTGCCCCGGTCTGGGAAGATCCCACATGCCGCGGAGCGTCTGGGCGCGTGAGTCATGGCCGCTGAGCCTGCACGCCTGCGTACCAAAAAAAAAAAAAAAAAAAAAATTTCTCTTAATGTTTCTTTACTTTTTTCTTCCATTCTGAAATACATTTCCAATACACATAGATTTCTAGTTTGGAAGTTATAACAGCATTTTAAACATGCTATTTCATTATCTTGCCACTTGATTTCTGGTGGGACATCACTGTCACTTCTATTTTTAATTTTTCAAAATAAGATAAACCAGCTTTTTTTTTTCTTTGTCTTTTGCTTTGTGTACTTTGACTTGTATGTGCCTAGGTATGTTTTCTTTGTTGTCCTACTAGGCGTTTTCAACTTGTGAATTCATAACGTTTATCAATTTTGGAATAGTCTCAGGCATCATCTTAAATATTTCTTCAATTATACATTTGTTAGAACTTTTCAGTGTTTTTCATTTATTTCTTATGCTATTTCCTTCCATTTCCATTCTTTTTATTCTCTATTATTCGGTTTGAACATTTTTATTGCCCTTCTTTCATTAATCCTGTCTTCTGCTAATTCTGTTTGATATTTTAGTAATACACTCTGTCACAATTTTGATTCAACATGGCAAACTTGGTCCTAGCCAGATATTTAAGGCAAATAAAAGTATAAAGTTTAGGAAAAAACATGTGAATTTTCACTATTTGCCAAAAAATGTGATTGTATATATAGAAAATCAAAATGACACTATGGACACACTTTTCCAATTAAAGTGAATGTATCAAGTTTATTGAAGACCAGGTCATTGTAGAAAACAAACAGAAAAGTTTTTAAATAGTGTCATTTATTACAGCATTAGAAAACATCAAATGCCTATGAATAAATGTAACAAAATATGTGCAAAATTTCTATACTTATAAATACAAAACATCATTAAGTATGAGTTTTTTAAAAATCTAAGTAAACTTCCTTGAATTAGAAAATTTTAAAAGATTTGAAAACACTATCTTTTAAAACTATTCTATAAATTCAATGAAATCATATTCAAAATCCTATAAAATTTTGTACATTTGTATAAATCCACAGCTTCATTCTAAAGGGTACATGGTAATTAAAAGTCTAGAATAGTCAAGGAAAACTCAAAAGAGAAATACATAGCTGGAGAAATTAAAGATTTAGATATAAAAACCCATGATAAATATCTACATATTATAGTATTTGGTATAACAATGAAACATATATTAACAGTCTTTTGATTAATGACTACATCCAGAAAGGGGGAAAATTACCTCTTAAATAAATGGTTTTAGTTCAATTAAATATTTGCATATTTTTAAAAAGAATGATAACCCTTGATTAATACCATATGCAAGAGTCAATTACAGATATATCATAGATTTAAAGTAGAAAAGTAAAACAATAAATCTTTTAGAAGAAACATATTTATTACCTTAGAGCAGGCTAAGTTTCTTCAGCAGAATACAGTGTGACATGATATTTGATAAATTAAATTCCATTAAGATTAAGTCCTGGTATTTACTAAAATGCACCAGTTAGAAGGTGAAAGTTAAACCGAATAGTGTGAGAAAATGTATGCAATGCATATATCTAGCAAAGACCTGTACCCAGATAATATATAATGGTCCCAACAAAATACCAAGAAAAAGGCAAATAACCCAATAAAAAATGGGTAAAAACCTTGTTGAGGCTCTTCAAATGAGGATTTGCCAGTAATCAATATGCATATTACGAGATGTTCAAATGCTTATTCATGAGAGGAATGAAAGTTAGATACAATTACACAGCCAGCAGAATGGGCAAAATAAAAATGACACATAATACCAAAGTTTATTAAAGACGTAGATCAATGGAAATTTCTGTGCATTTCTTTTGGGAATGTAAATTGGTAAAATTACTTTGGAAAATTGTGCTGTAATACCTACTAACATAGAACATATATTTACTGAACCAATTACCATGAAGTAATTCCTCTTTACTCCAGAAATGCATGTGCATGCACATGTATAAGTATGGTCCTGGAAGCATTATTTATAATAATGCTGGAAAAAATAAAAACATCCACAGCAGGAGAATGCATAAACAAATTGTGGTATATTAAAGAACAGTGAACAAACTTTACAACATACAACAAAACAGATGAAATTCCAAATATAATTTGAATAAATAAAGCTAGTGATAAAAGAGTATATATGATTCCATTTATATAAAGTTTAAAAAATAGGCAACACAAAATATAATGTTTCAAAATGCATACTCAGTAAAACTATACAAAAAAGGAAGAAAGCATTTATTTACCATTGCCATCAAAATATTGGTTGTATCCAGTTGGGAGGAAAGGAATTTTTAATTGCAAAGAGTCATACAGGTATCACCTGAAATGCTGGCAGTATTTTACCTCTTGGTCTGGTAGGCATTATGCAAGGATTCCTTTATAATAATTTATTGAACAGTACATACCTTTTTGTGCACATTATTTATCCATATATATTTCATAGTAAAACGTGCAAAATATTTTGGGTTTTTTTAATAAATTTATTTATTTTTATTTTTGGTTGCGTTGGGTCTTTGTTGCAGTATGCAGGCCTCTCACTGCAGGGGCTTCTCATTGCAGTGGCTTCTCTTGTTGCAGAGACTGGGATCTAGGTGTACGGGCCTCAGTAGTTGTTGCACGTGGGCTCAGTAGTTGTGTCACATGGGCTCAGCAGTTGTGGCTCATGGGCTCCAGAGCACAGGCTCAGTAGTTGTGGTGCACGGGCCTAGCTACTCCACAGCATGTGGGATCCTCCCGGGCCAGGGATCGAACCTGTGTCCCCTGCATTGGCAGGTGGACTCCCAACCACTGCGCCACCAGGGAAGCCCTGTAAAATGTTTTTTAAAAACTAAAATGTATATGTGATTTATTAAAAGATGTTTCAGATTAAATGGGCATTCTGATTCTTAAAGGAAGATTGACAAGTGTGGTGAGAATGACACATTGTGTCATGATAAGTAAATTAAGCCAGTTTTTATTTTGAAAAGTTAATTTCTAAATAGATCAGTTAAGGGGATATTATCAAGGAAAATAGTTTAGTTTGAATGAGGACCACAAAGTCTGAGTGGCAGTTATAATAAATAATTATGTTTAAAATTAGAGTCAAAGACATAGTTTCTGAAGAAGACATCTCACATCCAGAGATAGTATGCTCTTCTTTACTATCATTTGCTCATTATTATTCTTAACTGATTTCAAATATATTTTATACATTGACTATATCACAATTCACCTGATTATTTATTTAAATATAGTTTAATCTTTTAAAAAAGTTTTCTAGTTAAAAGGAAATTTGTATTTACTCTTAATGTGATATCAGTCTGTTCAAATGTCTGTAATATGTGAAGACCTGATGACAGTTAAACATTTAAGCCTACGTGGTTTTTTTTGGCCAGTTTATGCTATTGTAAAACAAGGAATGAATACATTTTTTTTTTAAATAACAATTTTGACACATGTCCCCTTAAGAGGTCACAGATTTAGCTAAAAGGAACATATTCACCCATAACTTCATAAGTTAGCCAGAAAAGCTGTGAAATTTTTATCGCTAAATTTCACATACATCATATTCTCTAACTAAAATGCTCAGGATTAAGATAGTCTAGGGAACACTGCACTGTCTTTTTATTTTTAAGATATAATCCTGTCTTCTAACAGGCCTTTCTGTGTTTAGTTTGTTGATAGATTTATAAGCTTGATGTGAATTAAAAGTTCTGTGCTTAAATGCTATGTTTGACAAATTTAAATAGATTTCTTCACTGAAGGATTCCTCGTACTCTTCTATTTGCTAGTGTATACCTTAACTCTCGAAGAAAAAAATTTCAAATATATTTGACCATAGAATTTTTTCAAGTAAGTTTTTAATCGGCCAGGATTTCCAAACTAGGCCTTGGTAAAATTGAACTTAATTCCAGGTAACGACAACAGCAATCATTTCTATTATTATTTTTATAATAAATATCATAAAACAAAGACTATTTTATCTATTACTTTTGGTGGCTTTCTTGATTTACTTACTTCACTTCTTTTTTAATGCTATCATGTATATTTTACAAAGATCCTGGCTTATCTGTTAGTATACTTCTCAAACTTCTTATCTCATCTTTGTAACTGAGAAGTTATGCATGAAAGAACTGAATCATGAGAGTTTGGGATTAACATGGCTGTCATGAATGATGTATATTTTACACTAGTTAAGACATGTTTCATCATAACTGTACTAACTAGGCATACTTTTATATCTGTTGGTCCTAGGAGTCAATGGTTGCTTGGGAAATGCTGTTACACCTGTAAGCTTCCCAGGGGTTCCGTGTGCTTAAGATTAAAAGAGATAAACTAAATTTACATGGATATCTCTTAGGTGGCCAGCTATGTGTTTGAAAAAACATGTTTTAAATCATGAATGTGAGCTAAAGGCATGGAGTCACATCCAGTATTTTGCACTAGATGTAGATGGTTCCATATGTTTACTATTTTTTTTTTTAATTTGAGGTTTTTAAGATTGGATACTTAAAGAGAGAACTTTTTTTAAGCTTGCTTAGTTCCAGTGGAAGTGTTTATTTGGCTTTATAAATGAGTACATGTCAATTATGCATCAATTGACAGTTAAGAGAGTATTGAGATTTATTATGAGAGATGCTGTGTAATCAATTTTAAATTACAGGACACTAATATAATTAGATTTTTAACACATAAAAATTGTAAGGAATATTTAGGCACTTAATCAGAATTTTAAAAGCCAGCGATAACAAGTTAATAATTGTGACAGCTAATAGAGTATCTAAATAAATGTCACTATTTTTATTAATTGATATTTAATTTGCTGTAGCTTGCCTTGGTAAATGTTAATTAAATGCCAGAAAATTCCTTATAATTTTAACATATTAATAATCTTATAATTATGCCTTTATTGTTACATAATTATAAGTTAATTACACAGCTACTAGATTTACTGTACCCTTTATAGAGAGCTCAGGACTATTCATTTTTCTCCACAGGTCAATAAATTTGATTGCCTGGTAACCACTGTAGGTCATAGAACATCAAAACTATTTGTGAATGAATATACATTTCCGTACAACATTCTGAATATTACATAGTAAATCAAGAAAAATGAAATAATGGAAATCTGCCATTATTCCTTTTATTAATCTATTATCTTTTACCTTAGAAAATATGTATTGATATGGGAGAAAACATGGGAATTGTTTGTCTTTCATAAACTTTTCTAAAATGATATATATGAATAGTATTTTCTTTCAACCTGCTTTCATATGTGTAGTCTGATTTTATATATACAACAACCTTATAAAGTTCAGTTTTACTAATAAGGAAACTGATTTAGAGATTAAATGACTTTCCCAATATAATTCCATATTACTGTTGCTTACACACACAATGACCTTTGTCACTCTTCAGTCCCTTGTATTTTCACCCCCACTTCCTCCCAACTATCAATTTCCAATCTAGGTACATTGCTACAACCCTGTTTACCTCTCTTTCCGGTAGACAACTAAACATTATTTGAAGAAAAAAACCATAAATATGGTCATTTGTTCTTCAAAAGAACCATGTTTCTATCAGCTTTTCACCACTGTGGTCAAGCCTGGTAATGAAGAGGCCATGACTTACTCATCTTTGGATGCTTAGCTGAGGTTCTATCACAGGACATGTAGTATTTGATGCAAAAGTATAAGTGAATTCAAAACTTGTAGAAGTTTTGTTCAAGTTCAAGTTAGGTCCATTTCCTCTTTCTCCTGGTGGTTATAACAGAACATCATCTCCCCCCAGTCCTCAGATTTTAAGCCTGCTGCTCTCTTACCAGTTTGACAATTTTGTCTCTTAGAGAGAGACCTTCTACAACCAGTCTCTCAAATCTACCTCTTATTCTCAAATTTCAGCCTTTCTCATCTCATTCTTTCTTATTGCAAAAGAAGAGATCCTGTTTTTTAAGGTGGATCCTCCATTTATGTTCTTGATCATTTCTATTTACATCTAGTGCTTATAGCCAACCACTGATTTCATAAAATGTGAAATTAAAAGCACATAAAAAGCACAAATAAAAAGCACATCCACTAATTAAGCAATAAACAACACAATATGCATTTCACAATCACTAAATAGAGGTGAAACCTCATTATTATTTATTTTATACTTACAGAAATATTTGTTATAATAGACACATTTGGATTGCATTTTTTAAAAAAAAATTAGTTGCATATTCTAAAGGTAACAATAACCCAACACCATTAATTAATACATAGTATTAGTCTTTTTCAACATATTGCATCATGATATAATAGGAAAAAATGGAATGGATATTATGACATCTACAGTCCAAATTGTACACTGGAAAATGAGATAAATGGATTAGAAAGCTTTTGTGGCCTTTTCAAATTCCAGATTCAAAATTAAATTATTTGTCCTTCTACTATACATAATATATTAAGATTAGAATAGGTTATTAAGTAAGCAACAATCACTTCTTCCATATTCTCATCCTTGATTTTATAACATAGTGCTTTATTCATGTTGAAGCAAGTTTTATCAGTCATTCTTGCATCACATGAAGAAGTCTGCATATTCTGATAATGAAGAGACCAAGTTTTACAGTGATCAGTGCAGAATCTACTACTCTGCCCAGTTTCCAATTTTCTTCATAATTTGTGTCACACTAATTGTTCAATATACTTTCTCAGTTCTCTTCAACATGTAATTAGATTTCTTATCTCATACTACTTCCATAACTTGCAGATCTATAGCTTTGACCAGGAAGACCCTATCTACTCACCTCGGAGTGTTCAAATGGTTCTCATTTTTTGAAGACCCAACCACATCTTATATTTTATCATCTTTATGACACATTATTAACAACTCTGGCCTTCACTGATCTTCAATACTGATGTCCCACAGTAAATACTCTTTACTTAATTGATTACCCCTTTTCTATTACTTGTCTTGTGCATTTTTAATTTTTCCCGAACTGTATCATTAGACCCTTCAGATTAATGACCAGGCCTTCTGTTTCTGTTTTATCTCTAATACTCCCCAGCATTGTATTATGTATGTAGCAGGCAGTAGGCATTGTTCAATTTAATTCTTGTTTGAATCTTGTACTAGTGCAGCATTTTAAATTGGGTAGTTCTTTAGTGAAAGTGAATTACCTAGAAGTTTGTTGAAATATGGTCTCTTCTGGCCTGCCCTGGATCTGAGAACCATGGAGTAAGGGCCAATACTCTTTAGAAGGAGCCTCACTAAATCTTATACAGCATATAGGCTGCAGGTGACTGAGTTTGGATGTAGATTTCTAATACATAAATATTACTTTTTACCTTATTTTAATGTTGATGAGCATCAAAGGGGAAATGATCCTGCAATTCATCAAACATTTTTGAAATTTTTAGACCAATTAACAGAATATTATTAGGATAAGTATATGTACTTCTAATTCCACATATGCCTTCTCCATGGGTAACATTTAGAATATGACAAAAAGAAAGTATGTAACACCAGTGAAAGATCTTTTGATGATCTCACTGTTTGTGTGCTTTGAAATCTAGTCTGTATAGTGAAAGAAACACTTTTCATGCTCAACAGCACATTAATTTTAAAAAATTAAAATAGACCTATTCCAAAAAAAGACATTATTAAAGAAAATTCAGTGTATATCACTTAGTTCTTCCTAAAGATTCTTTTTTTTTTTACTTTTTTCAGAGAGGAAGAAACTTATACTTAATATAATTGAAAGAAAAAATGGAATTATCCTGTTTGTCTTTATTTTGCTTTCCTATGGGTAAAAGTCACAAATCATTCTGTGAATTTTATCAAGGAAAAAATGTGTCTTAGTAGATTGTCTAGATGAAGCTCCATTCTAGAGTAAAAATTAAATTTTATGAGAAACCAATTTCTCAAAAGATTTTCAGCTTAAAAATGATTTTTTAAAATTCCTAATCATTACCGTTAGTTTAACTCAGCCAGCAGCTATCAATCCAGAGTTTCATGAACATTCTTTGCAGAGGAAGTTGGTCCAAAGATATAAACTTCAATTTTAATTTCTTGCCTTTTGTTGTGTAGAGATAATATGCTTTCCAGGTATGTATTTAAGTTGTAATTTATATTTATACCATTCTGAAATCCATGCGGTAGGCTCATCCTGGTACAAAGTTACCTTTCCCATAGAACTGGACATTTATATACTGTAAATGAACAGCTGCACAGTGTACTGGTTCCCAAGGCTCACATTAGTACAACGCTAATCCATGTATATTTGCAAATTGTTATGATCATTGCTCAGAAATGGCATCAGTTGCAGCTGCAGCATTCTGAAAATATTTCAGACTTGTGATGTCTAGAACAACAACACAGAAATTATAATCATCTGACATCCATCACCACTGCTCTTTCACTTGATTACACCAGTCAACAAATCCTGGGCAGGAAGACAGTGAAATAGGGAACAGCACAAGTCTTATCTACTAAAGAAATTATTATCTTTCTCTCAGATTTTCACCATTCCAAGTTTCTACCATCCTCCTTCTTCCATTTCAAACAGTATCCAACACACAAACAGAATAAGAAGAAATATGATTTTTCGAAATGTCCATTAATGTGCTACTTCTTAAGAACTGAATCAACAAAGAACTTCTAAGAAAACCTAGTCCCAGGTAATGTGAGGTTGTTATGAAATATTAGTCTAAATATGATTTTGTTTTTAGTATAAACATATTTATCTGCTTTTTCTCTTTTCATCCCCCCTCTTTGTTTTCTATTTTCTTCTTACTGGAAGATTTATTCTCAATGTACAGGATAGACAGGATTTCTTTTTCAATGCTGCTGTTTTTATCTTGTATCTTCTAATCCATATACTATGGCTAAACAGTTGTCTACTGAAGGCTATTTTGATAATTGATGTCTATGAAGTCACTATAGAAATTCAACCTAAAGCATTTTTTTAAGTCTCAGTTGTAATGTTAGTGTTACTAGTTTTTCTTTAATCTCTCAAACAAGCAGAGCAACTTCATAAGATCCAACACCAAGCAAAGTGCTTTTACTTAACATATGCTAAATAAATGTTGTGGAATGAACTAATGAAAGAATATTTAATCAGATGACATGTTATAAAAGTATACTGTGTCTTTTCAAATTAGGATCCAATTAGACAAAAAAGAAATCCTAGTATTATAACATGTAATATAAAACCTTTCATTGGCTGACCTTTGCTTGTTTATTATCCTGCTTGCAAACCATCTTTTCATTACTTGCCACACCATATATTACGTTTGAATATCCTTAGGGTTTTAAAAAATATTTATTTATTTATTGTTTATTTTTATTTATTTTGGCTGTGCCGGGTCTTAGTTGAGGCATGCAGGTTCTTTTAGTTGTGGCATGTGGACTTCTTAGTTGTAGCATGCATGTGAGATCTAGTTCCCCAACCAGGGCTCAAACCCTGGCCCCCTGCATTGGGAGCATGGAGTCTTACCCACTGGACCACCAGGGAAGTCCTATCCTTAGGTTTTAAGTGTAGCATTTCATGGCTTGTGCATGATGTTCTCTCTGAGAGAATTCTATTCACTAGTAATATATCTATCTCAAATGAGTCTTTCTCCAGAAAACCATTTAAAGCATACAATTCAATTTTTAAATTTTTTTTAGTAAAGTTACAGAGTTGGACAACCATTACCAGTATCTAATATAGAACATTTTCATCACTACAGTTTTGATTCTCTTAATTTCTTTGTGTAGATTTGTGTTACCATCTGGTTTCACTCTTTTATTCGAATACATCTTAATTCCCACCTGCCCTCCTTTTTATGGCTATTGTATAATGTTTATATTGTGTAATATGATACAAATTACATATATATTACATATTTAAAAATGTATTATATGTATATACCTCCAATAACACAATTATATACACTGTTTTATTAAATTTTTAATAATTTAAGAGAAGGGAGAAGAAATATGTAATTATACTATCTTTTATAACTACCTACATAATTTTTTAAATTAGCACTCTGTTTTTTCATGTGGCTTTGAATTTATGTCTGCTATCAGTTGCTTTCAACCTGAAGAATTTTCTTTGATTATTTCTTGTAACATAGATATGATAGCAATGCATGATCTTTATTTAATTTTCATTTTTGAAAGACTGTTGGTGTTTTTTTTTAACCTTTAGAACTTTGAATATGTTGCCCATGACTTTCTGGTCTCCATTGTTTCTGATGAGAAGTCTGACTCTTCTAATTTGGTTTCTCTCACATGTGATGAGTTGTTTTTCTCTTTCTGCTTTCAAAATATTTTCTTTATTGTTGGCTTTCAACATTTAACTGTGATGCATATGAGTGTGGATCTTTTTATGTTTATCTTATTTGAACTTCATTATATTTTTGGATGTGTAGATATTTTTCATCAAATTTGAAATATTTTCAGCCGTTGCTTCCTCAAATATTTTTCTGCCCTTTTTCTCTCTCTTCTCCTTTTGTATTATGCATATATTGATGTTCTTAATGATGCCCCACATTTTTCTGAGGCTCTATTTATATTGCTTTATTTTTATCTCTTAGGATTGATAATTTCTATAATCTTTCCTCAGGTTTGCTAAATCTTTGTTTTGCCTGCTCAAATCTACGATTGAACATTTTGATTAACTCTAGAATTTCTATTTAGTTCTTTATTATAACTTTTATCTCACTATTAATATTCACTGTTTGTTGAGATATTGTCAGCATCAATTCCTTTAATTCTTTATACGTGGTTTGCTTTAGGTCTTGGAACAAATTAATCCTAGCTACTTGGAAATCTATTGACAAAGTTCAAAATCTGCTTCCCACAGAAACGTTTCTATTGTATGTTTTGTTTTGTTTTTTCATTTGTTTGACATACACTTTTCAGAACTTTGCATGTCTCATAATTTTTCAGTTGAAAATTAACTCAAGATAATATAATGTCAGAACTATGGAGACTGACTCCCACCCACAGACACCTATAGGGAGTTGTCATTTTTGTTGTTGTTGTTTGATTGGTCATTCGTTTATTTGTCTAGTGACTTGGTTGAACTGAAACTATGACGTTTATTTTCCCTGCAGTTTGAATCTTCTGATGCCCCTGCTTAGACTTTTCTTTTTGATTTTGCTTGTTTTTATCTTTTAGCATGGCTACCAGTGGTTTCTCCTTTGTCAGCATAAGCCACTTATTGATCATTGAGTGTGTTTAAGCCTCCTGACCAGTTAGATTTCTACTCTTTAATGTTGGATATATGTGTGGCTTGTGTGCTGTTAACACAGTCAGTTTTTAGCAAACATTCATCCAGGGACTAGTAGCCTGGATGTTCTCATTCTGATTACTTCTGAGAGGCATAGCCTTGGACATACACACAGTCTTCCACACTATCAAGGGTGCATGTGATTTTATTTTTAAACAAATAAACTTCCGAGAAGTTGTTCCTTGGTTAGAGTAGCCTAATGTTCAGGCAACATTGATCAGAGTTTGTAGTTAAGTCCCCTGTGCCAGTTGTTTTCTGCCCTCTGTTAATAGATAAGTGTGAGATTTAGAAATTGTTTCCACATCCTGTTCTGAGATTGGGCAGCCTAGTGAATGTGTACAATCTTCATGATTCCCAGGGTTGAGTGTGATCTCAAGGGGGTTCCTCTATTGCTCTCTGTTATATTTCTGATTGCTGTGCCATTTTGCTTGCTTCTGTCAGTATTATGGAGCTACCAGACCCTCGTAATTGCTCTCTCCCAAGATCTTCTTGGTTTGTGACAATGAAGGGAACATCAGTCCTGTTGCCAGTGCTCACCCAGAAGAGTGTTTCTGCAACATGGGGCTGAGGAGGACAAGATAAACTAGTGTACTTCCCCTCTTGGGGAGAAATCACAGCCCTAGAGTGGGAGCTAGAGGGAGGGAAAGCTCCCTTTTTGCTACACCCACCCAGGGTAGAGTTTCCATGTGCAAGTCTGGAGAGCAGCATGGGAGTAGGTTGTAGATCAAATACCACAGTCACTTGTTTTCTAACTAAGATCTAGCATATCTTCTTGAGTGGATGTTTCTCTATTTGCTGTAAATCCTTTAGACAATTTCCAGAGATTTTAAAATGTTTTTGCTGTAATTATTTCTGGGTAAAGGCTTGCTGATGTTGTTGGAGACAGTGTCATCAAGGTCCTCGCTCCAGTGTGAGGCTTTTGTTTTGCCTTGTTTTTGTTCATAATTACTTTACTGACATACCCATCTTAGTAAAAGGCCACTTGGTAAAACTCGTATGATTGGATAATCACTTTCAAAAATGTAGTAGTCACTTGCTAAAAACTCATGTGTAATTCTAATAGTTAGTCTAGGCTTTGTAAAAGCACAAATGAATAGGTTATAAAGTTAACTCATTGACTTGTCACTTTATTTGGTCTCATTTCCCATGTATGTTTAACAAAGAATATTGATGCTTTTATTTGTCTTCTTTTATTTCATTATCATTTCCATGATTCATTACTGAATCATCATTCCTAGAGGGAATAAAATATTCTTGTATTTTAATACAATTTTATCAAATCACTCAACAGCATATCAAAATAATAATATAACACGATTTAGTAGGGCTTATTCCAGGAAGGTAAGGGTTTCTCTTTATTAATCTGTCTGTTAACATAATTCTGTACAGCAGTAGACCAAACTTTTAAGAAAGTATATGATTATCCTCTTAGATCCTAAAAACTCAGTGATGAGACACACACTTCCTAAAAGTCTCATTAAAACACTTCCTCGTAAGAAATGGTTCTGATGAACCTAGGGACAGGGCAGGAATAAAGATGCAGACATAGAGAATGGACTTGAGGACACGAGGAGGGGGAAGGGTAAACTGGGACAAAGTGAGAGAGTGGCATGGACATATATACACTACCAAATGTAAAATAGATAGCTAGTGGGAAGCAGCCGCATAGCACAGGGAGATCAGCCCAGTGCTTTGTGCCCACCTAGACGGGTGAGAGGGAGATGCAAGAGGGAGGGGATATGGGGATATATGTATACGTATAGCTGATTCACTTCGTTATACAGCAGAAATAACACACCATTGTAAAGCAATTATACTCCAATAAAGATGTTAGAAAAGAAAAAAAAAATGTTTAGTTAAATAAATAAATAAGATAAACAGCCCTGGCTATTTCTGTCTTCACTGGTAACTGCACAAGTTTGAACAAGCGCAAAAGTATAATTCTTCTGCATTTCTGTAAATGCCGCCTGCTTACCTAAATGGAATATTTGTTTGCCTATGCTAAACATCATATAAAAAATTTATCACTGAAAAAAAAAAACTTCCTCATAAAAATATTTTGTAAGCATACTTGAGTTATCTGTTTATTTACTTATTATTTCAATCAACACAAATGTTAGCAACAAATCTAATGAGGAAACTATGAAGGCTTCTCCGACAAAGTCAAGCAGAAATGTAAAGATCTCCTTTCTCACCACAATCATTTAAAAGTCTTCTATACGTATGTAAAAGAAATGAGGGGTAAAAATTAGACAGGAGGAAATAAAACTATTCTTATTTACAGATGATATTACCATTTACCTCAAATACCCAAGAGACTTAATTAACACTACAAGTGACATGATAATTCAATAAAGAGGTGGGCAGCAACAACCCATGAGGTAATATAATTAAGGAAACAAATCTATTTATACAAGCAAAAGAAAATACCTAGGA
The DNA here is from genome assembly GCF_026419965.1 of Kogia breviceps. Lineage (NCBI taxonomy): Eukaryota > Metazoa > Chordata > Mammalia > Artiodactyla > Physeteridae > Kogia > Kogia breviceps. The sequence goes on along the minus strand of NC_081317.1, from coordinate 49,445,440 downwards.
GTCAATAAGAAATGTACAAGATCTATTGGAAGAATAATTTTAAATGCTACTAAATGTCACAAAAGAAGAGTCAAACAAACAAAGACATGAGTGTTTTTGGCTAAAGTGGCATGGCAGGTAGAAGTGAGCTCTAAGCCATAGGTGATTAGTTAACTGAATAACCAATCTGTTCGGTGACCAGATATTTTCTCACAATGACTGAGTGGTTGCCCGACATCTCTACTTCATCACACTAATGGGCCAGTAGAACACAGTCCTCGTTTAAGCAAACAGTAAAAAACAAACATATCTGCACTATGAAGGCATATTAGAATTTCAGAGGAAGACGTCTCCCTAGGCAATAAGGTGCAGTTGTGGGGCTGGGTAACTTTTTTTTTTAAACAACATGATTGAACTTCATAGAAATCCACCCCCCACCATCACCAACCCACCCAGGAATGTAATAGTTGATGTTTAATAACTCTTAGAAAAAATAAAAATACTCTAAAGCACTAGATTGTCTTCTAGTATAAGAGAGTATATATAGTCTAATCTTACAAATAAGTTTAGTGCACTCTATTTACTGATGTTAAAAAAAAATTGACTTTTGCTTATAAGGTTAATTAACTATATTTTTTAAAGGTATTCATCTTTCTGTATAAATAATGTCCGAATATAGTGCCTCCATGTTTGGGTAATGTTAATAAAGCATTTTCTTTTTCCGGAGACTGGAATAGAAATGTTTCTGTGGTTCTGCTTTTACAGAGGAAATTTATTGTATTAGGCCACAGCTGTAAATTTTCTCCTTCCAATCCTATAAATTTCTTCTAAATGTTTAATGGTTTATAACTGTAATTATTCTTGTGTGCCAACATTAAACTTTAAAAAGTTTAATTTGGAGACTATTCAGAGAAACTCATCTTTTTTACAGCCTCATAAATAGTTCTTTGATGAAATGAGCAGAGGCTCTGTGTCTGCCTGAGGTGAATACAAATGACACCACATAGCCTGTCCTTATGAAGAGGAAACAAATTCCCTGATGTTGAAAGTGATCAGCTGGTGCTTAATAGCAACAGGGAATAATATGTTCAAAGGTGGGAAATGACATAGTTCTAAAGCTTTATGTCTTTCTCCTTCTCCTTGCCCTCTTTTTTCTCCTTCTTATTTTTCTGAAAGTTCTCAAAATTACCAACTAGTTCTAAGAAACAGAGGATGGTGTAGGTGTAGCCACCACAAATTCCTAATCCAAAATATATAGTTCATGGCTTCTATTTAGTCAATATATTTCAGTGCCATTTTTGAATACTCTGCAATGGAGAGTGCATAGTTATATTATATATTGCTAAGAATATATCTTTTTTGCAAAGTTCATTTGCTTTATCATATCATTTCAAGAAACTGAGGTGAATGAGAATTTCTTCAGCTTCAATGTAGGCTATGGACATTGAGATAAATATTGAAAACTCTCAAGTAAACAGTTGTACATAGAATGCTTCCAAATGTGAATTTATACACAGTAGTTCTTTAAGTTCAATTAAGATAGAATACCCAGTTGATTTTCTTTAATTAAATTCAAGTAAAAAAATTGAAAACTCACCTACAGGTACATAGAAAGACATGGGCATACCCTGGAAAAGATTGAAGTTTCCATTTTTATTTTTTTATTATTAATTATTATGTTTAAATATATATTTTACCACAAAACAATGCATTTTCATTTTGTATAATTGCTTGAATTGAAAAAAATCAAATTAATTTATGATATAATATACTACCTTAATTGAAAAAGTATTTAAGATGACAAATACGAAAATATATATCAATTATTTCTTCTATATAGGCATTATATACACATTTTTGTAACATATGCATTTTTCAAATTTTAAAGCTAACACACAATTAAAGAAAAAATATAGAAAAATATATGTAAGCACAAAACAACAAAACAATCTATTTTCCTTTCCAAAGTTATCTGCTTACTCTATAGATATAATTCAAATATGATCATCAGACTTCTGACTTACAGAAATGTAAGATAATAAATTTGTTTTGTTTTAAGACACTAATTTTGTGGTAATTTATTATAGCAGCAAAGCAAACTAATGCAATAAAAATGCAGCATAAGTAATATAATGTATGTAAAGGTACAATATGTGACAAATATGGCACAAAAGTTGGGAGGGGAGAAATGGAGGTGTAGTATTATACATTTCTTATCATATACATTAAGTAGTATAAATCATTTAAAGGTGTTTATGATACATTAGGTGTATGTTATAATTCCTGCAGAAACCACTAAAATAACAAGACAGTTATTGATAAAAAGCCAACAACAGGATGAAGTAGAATCACAAAAAATTATAAGATGAGATCAATGTAAATGCACACTAATTAAAATTCAGACATTGTCATAGTGAATAAAACACCAAGGTGTATTTATATGTTGTGTATAAGAAATGTACTGAGACATAAATTTAAAGATATGTATGGAAAAAAAGATATACTGTGGTAACACTAATTATAAAAGGGTGATATTAACATCAGACAAAGTAGATTATAGAGCAAAGAATATTCCCAGAAATAAAAGGTTATTTTATAATGGTAAGAAGTTAATTATTCAAGGGATGATAACAATCCTAAAGATTTATGCATGTAACAGAGTTTCAAAATACATGAAGCAAAAAGAGTAGAATTAAAAGCAGGAAAAGCCAAAGCTACAATTATAAGAACAGATTTTAATATTCTTCTTTCAATAATAGACCAAGTAAACAGAAAATCAGGATATAGAAGATTTAATCAATACTATTAACAAAATTAAACTAATTGACACATATAGATTCTCAATCAATGGCAGAATACACATTCTTTTCAAGGATACATGAACCACTTGCCAAAATAAACCATCTTCCGGAACATAAATCATGTTAAGTTTCAACTGTTTAAAAGGATTCAAGACATACAAAGTAGATCTCTGATTAAAATGGAATTAAAAGATAAATCAACAACTTAAGAATTTCTGAACAATCCAAACATGAAAGCATAAAAATACAAATCATAAAGTATTCTGAATTGAATGAAAATGAAAATACAACAAGATTTGTGGGGTGCTGCTAAAGCAGTACATAGAAGGAAACTAGTAGCAATAAAGGCCTATAATATTGTAGAAAAGGAAAAAAAAAACAATCAGTGACCTCAGTTTCCATGCTAAGACACTACAAAGATAAGACAAATTTAAATGCAGATAAATATAAAAAGAAAACATCAGAATGGAAATATGAAATTAATGAAATGAGAAAAGTAGAGAAAATCACTGAAAGTGAAAGCTGTTTGAGAATATCAATAAAAATTTCTAACTAGACTGACCAGAAAAAAAATGGAGAAAACATAGACATCTCAAAATCAGGAATGAGAGAGATGACATCACCATAGATTCTACAAATAATAAGAGTATGTTAATAAAATTATGAACAACCTTACATCAATAATTTTTAAAACTTAGACTGGAAAATTCCTTGAAAGGCACAAAATATTGCAATAGCACACTCAAAAAGAAATTGATAATGTAAATCTCTATATATCTTTTAAAAATTGAATTTGCACCCAGAAACCTTTTCATAAAGAAAACACCAGACCCAAATGTTTTCAGTGATGAATTTTACCAAACATTTAAGGAAAACATAATAAGAATTAAATACAACTTTTCCAGAGAATAGAAGAAAAGGGAATTCCCAATTAATTCTATGAGGTCAATATTACCCTGATATTACAATTAGAAAAAAGACATGAAAATAAAATAAAACTACAGACTAATACTCTTCAGGAACATAAGGGCAAAAATTCTTAACAAATATTTAGAAAAAGAAATCTAACAATATACAGAAAATATATGATACTCATCAACATGTGGGATTTATCATAGGAATAAAACTTCATTTAACACAAAAAATCAAAATATAATTCACCACATATGCAACTTTTTAAAAAAAGAAAAACCATGTGATCTTCTAAATAGATATAGGAAAAGGACAAACCCAACATCCACTCAGATGAAAATCTCTAAGAATAGTAGGGAACTTTCTCAACCTGATAAAGAGCATCTAAAAAAAAAAAAAAAAAAGCCTACAGCTAACATCATACTTAATGGTGAGAAACTGAATTCTTTCTCTGTAAAATTGGTAGCAAGATAAAAATATCTGCTCTTACCTCTCCTATCTATCATGGTACTAAAAGAATTCCTAGCTAGTGAAATAAGAGAAACAAAGAAAATTAAGATCATATAGATAGGAAAGAAAGAAATAGCACTCATTAATTGTAGACAACATGATTATGTAGGAAATACCAAGCAATCTACAAAAAATATCACAGAACCTAGTAAGTGGGTTTAGTAAGGTCACAGAATAAAAAGTCAACATACAAAAAGTCAGTTATATTTCTATTTACTGGCAATGAACAACTGGAAACAAACTTTTTTTTTTTCTAAAACATCATTCGATAACTCCTTTAATCAACAGACATATCACACCATCTTTGAATTCTCTCTGCCATAATTGTTGTTTTTCCCATTAGCTGATATCTTTCTGGCACATTTTGTTAGAAAGAGGAGGCTTGTTTAATCTCTCTGAGTGGAAGAGCCCTTTCCTTATTGGAATTTAATTAAATGTGTTTTCCCTGATACTCCTTGCTGGGTTTCACTATTTCACCATTCATATCAGTATAAATCAAATCAAGAATTAGAATCACATAGTAGGTTAAACAGGGAAAGTGTGATATAAAAAACTATGAAACTCTGCTAAAGGAGTGACTATAATTGTAAGGAAACTGTATATGGTAGCTGAGGGATGAGGGGTAGTAGTCAAGAAAGGACAAACGTGGAAAAGTTCAACTTTGTTGGAGAATTTTTTTTTTAATTTTTATTTTATGTTGGAGTATAGTTGATTAACAATGTTGTGTAAGTTTCAGGTGTACAGCAAAGTGATTCCATTATAATATACATGTATCTACCTTTTTACAAATTATTTTCCCATTTAGGTTATTACAGAGTATTGAGCAGAGTTCTTATGCTATACCATAGGTTCTTAATGGTTATCTATTTTAAATATGGCAGTGTGTACATGTCAATCCCAAACTCCCAATCTATCCTTCCCTTCCACCCTTCCCCCCAGTAACCATAAGTTTGTTCTCTAAATCTGTGAGTCTGTTTCTGTTTTATAAATAAGTTCATTTGTACCTTTTTTTTTAGATTCCACATATAAGTGATATCAGATGATATTTGTCTTTCTCTGTCTGACTTACTTCACTTAGTATGATAATCTCCAGGTCCATCCATGTTGCTGCAAATGGGGTTATTTCATTCTTTTTAATGGCTGAGTAATATTCCATTATATATATGTACCACATCTTCTTTATCCATTCATCTGTCTATAGACATTTAGATTGCTTCCATGTCTTGGCTATTGTCAACAGCACTGCAATGAACGTTGGGGTACATGTATCCCTTTGAACCATGTTTTTCTCTGGATATATGCCTAGGAGTGGGATTGCTGGATCATATGGCAGCTCTGTTTTTAAACCTCCATACTGTCCTACGTAGTGGTTGTACCAATTTACATTCCCACCAACAGTGTAGGTGGATTCCCTTTTCTCCACACCCTCTCCAGGATTTATTGTTTGTAGATTTTTTGATGATGGGAAAAACTTTAATTCGGCCTACTGAATAGCAGAGTTCATTGGTTTGCTCAGGCCAGAGCTGGTCTGCAGTCACTGTACAAACAGGAAGCAACATCATTGTACTGGTGTTGGAGCAGCTTGCTGCAAACACTCTAGAAAACTGTGGCACAGGGGCCTGCTAAGGAATCACTGTGCAGATGTAGGTGGGAGGTCTTTCTTCCATGTACATTGTTTATGGAAGGCTATTTACCAAGCCTGACCTAGGCCACAGTGTTAGGGCAGAGATTCACTGGATGTTTCAAGTCCACACATTAACCTACCAAGCAGCTGTAGGAAACAGCTAAAGGATGGTTTCCTCCCACAGTGTCTCTCCAGCGCCCTCTACTTAGAAGCATAACATGCAGCTCACCATATAGTAGGGATGCTTAAAGAATTCTGTCCATTATGTCTGCACATATATTGAAGTGCACATTTGGAGCAGAGAGGCAAAAAATTGATAACTGGTGTACCATTTATTTTTTTGTTAATTAATTAATTTATTTTTGGCTGTGTTGGGTCTTGTTGCTGCGTGCGGGCTTTCTCTAGCTGTGGCGAGCAGGGTCTACTCTTCATTGCCATGTGTGAACTTCTCATTGTAGTGGTTTCTCTTGTTGTGGAGCACAGGCTCTAGGCGCATGAGCTTCAGTAATTGTGGCACACAGCCTCAGTAGTTGTGGCTCACGGACTCTAGAGCACAGGCTCAGTAGTTGTGGCACAAGGGCTTAGTTGCTCCGCGGCATGTGGGATCTTCCCAGACCAGGTATTGAACCCGTGTCCCTTGTATTGGCAGGCAAATTATTTGGATTGTTTTTGTTTTTGTTTTTGTTTTGAGGTATGCGGGCCTCTCACTGCCGTGGCCTCTCCCGCCATGGAGCACAGGCTCTGGACGCACAGGCTCAGTGGCCATGGACCACAGGCCCAGCCGCTCCACAGCACGTGGGATCCTCCTAGACCGAGGCACAAACCAGTGTCCCATGCATCGGCAGGCGAACTCCCAACCACTGTGCCACCAGGGAAGCCCCAGGCAAATTCTTAACCACTGTGCCACCAAGGAAGTCCTGGAATACCATTTAAAATCTTACATCCTGCAGTTTACATAGGTCAAAGGGAGAGTCGGTTATGAATTCATGTGCTACGTAACTATATTTCCCAAGCCAATATGAGTTATTAATTTTCCAGACATAGTCAAAATGAGGAATTAAAAAGAACTTTAAAAAATTATATCCATTTCTTTTCATCAACACAACAAATTTACCATGATCACTACCGTTGCCACCTGCATTCTCACACTGTTCTTTCATTCATTTTCTTTTGTGCTTTGTATTCCCATAACTTTATACAACTTTCCCTTTCTGTATGCAACTTCATCCCCTTTACCTTCTGGATTTCTTCATGACCTCATCATCTCTTAATTTTTAAAACAGATTTATTGAGGGATAACTGACATAAGATAAACCGTACATATATTTAAATTGTACAATTTAATAAGTTTTGACATAATGAATAAAATTGGAAAATCATGACAATCAAGATAATGAACAGAATCATCAGCCCCCAAACCTGTGCAGGCTCTATTGTACTCTCTCATTCTTGTTCCTCCCGCCCTTGCTGCTCATCTGCAAGCAATAACAGATCAGCTTTCTGTCATCATATGATTTCCTTACTAGCTTTTTAATAACTCTAGAATCTGTAATGATATCACCTCTTTCATTCCTGATTTTGGCAATTTGTAGGTTCTTTCATTTTTCACTGATCAATCTGGCTAGAGGTTTATCAATTTAATTGATCTCAAAGAATTAGGTTTTCATTTCATCTGTTTCTTTTTTTTTTGTTTTTTTTGCTTTCTATTTCATTGATTCCTGGTTTGCTTATATTATTTTATCTGAATTTAGTTTGTTATTTATGTTGTAAGGTGAGATCATTGATTTGAGACTTTTCTTCTTTTCTAATATACATTAATGATAATTTTTAAAATTATCAATTATTAATTGTATCCATCATTATTTTGTAGCTGAAGCTACATTCCACAAATTTTATGTTGCATTTTTATTTTCATTTGGTTCAGTATACTTTCTAATTTCACTTTTGATTTCTTCTTTGACATACCAATTATTTTAAAAGTATGTTATTTAGTTTCTGTGTTTGGGGGAATTTTCCAGAGGTCTTTCTGTTACTGGTATCTTATCTATTTATTCACACATTTATCGGTCCCCCTCATTTATTCCTGATATTATTTTCAAAATATTCCATTCCTGAAGATATGTCCTAACTTATAAATAATGACACAGCAGAACATTTGAAGATAAGTGAGAAGTCCAATAAAATTATAGGTGATATAAATGTAGATGGAGAATTCCAAAAATAGTTTGATTAAATTCCCCATGATATTAATTTAAAAAGGAAATAATTTAAGCTCATTTAACACTCATTAATGTAAGTTCACATAACACCCAACACAGATAATTGATCATTAAGCATGTCAGTGTTTAGTTGTTGCACAGCTTAGGTCCCCAAAATATGTTTTAATAATGATCGTTGAATGATAAACCATGTATATTATAACTAGATCTTCATGAATTTAATGATATTTATTTAATAATATATTATTAATTTAGGTATTGAGGATTTACAGCTACATAATGGATATATTGCTTTATACACTCATAAGTGTCTTTTAAGAAATCATTATAGTATCTAACCTCAATAATGATCCTATTAAGTTTCAATTTAATGCCTAGTTAAGTATGTTTAGGGCAAGTCATTTAGACTATGCGCATACAGATGAAATGAATTTAAAGAACCAAAATAGTTATCTAAATAATTTCAGCCAAAAGTAAATTTTAAGATCTTAATTAACCAGGACAAATGTCTTCTTTGATGTGTTAGGTACCTCTGTAATTCTTGGGTATTTTTGTTTTCAAAGAATAAAGTTTACATGTCATTAAAACTATAGTGGGGCTTCCCTGGTGGCACAGTGGTTGAGAGTCCACCTGCCGATGCAGGGGACATGGGTTCGTGCCCTGGTCCGGGAAGATCCCACATGCCACGGAGTGGCTGGATCCGTGAGCCATGGCCGCTGAGGCTGTGTGTCCGGAGCCTGTGCTCCGCAACGGGAGAGGCCACAACAGTGAGAGACCTGCGTACCACAAAAAAAAAAAAAAAAAAAAAAAAAAAAAAAAAAAAAAAAAAAAAACTATAGTGAAGTTTCCTCAGGGTAGTAAACCTTTTTTTTTTTTGGCTTCTATATTTTTCTCATAGTCCAAATGAATTAATCAAGATGTATAGAGGTGATACCCAATAAATTCTTGATAAAAACTACTTAAACTTAATTTGAAACACTAAATGATATCTACATAACATCAATTTTCATGGAGTATGAAATTTTTAGTTTTTATTACAAATTTTATAAAATATTATACTATAATTTTTGATGTGTCTCTAATGTAAAACCAATTCATGAGGTTTTGTGTTTGTGTAAGAAATGAAAATTAGGGCACTAAATACTTTAGCCTAAAATTGTCTCAACTATCTGGAAAAGAAAGCATTTTTATTGATTCATTATTTGACTGTCTAAAATTGTCAGCCATCAAAAGATAAAGTGAGGCATATTGAAACTGTTGAGTTCATTTGAGCAAAAATTGATTCTAATAGGGCAGTGCCAAACTGGAAGTGGTTATGAATATTCCTCAAGTAGGAGCCACGAGAAAGGCTTATAGAGAAGGTACAGAAATAAAGGAAGAAAATTGATTGGCTGTAGCTTAAACCCTAGTTGGCTATTTCTGATTGGTTGTCCTTAGGTTTTGATTTCTTAACCTTGAGGTATTTACAGGCTTAGGTTTTGGTTTGTATACTTAGGCCACCAAGCATTAGAGCCACTTCAGTGTAATGGGCTTCTTGTTTAATTAATTTAACATATGATGTTCATTTCTCACTTACTATGTAAATGTCATTCTTCTGGATACTGAATCATATTTGAAGATTAAAAGTGTGTAGAAATCAAACTTTTCAGTCTAAAAGGGTAATAAATATGGAAATAAAACCATAAAGAAATACAAATATAATATGATAAATACAAAAATAAAAGGGTAAAGGTGAAAATATTTGTGTTCAGAGGAAAAGGCAATTATTTCCAAAGAATTACGGGAGATTTTGTAATAGAAATGGCATTTTATCATGTTCTTGAAAAATTGGTAAAATTTGGAAAATATCAAATATTTGGAAATCATTAAAGAACTGTAAATATTCCAAAAGAGCTAAGTTATAGGATAAAAATACTTATTATGAGTCCAAGCAATAGCTCTAGGTTTGATGGAAGGAAACTATGTAAGAAGGAAAATAGTTTAGGACATAGTTGTCAGAATTGTCTGGTACAGTGAGTGAATTGAATGTCCAGCTAAGGAGTTCAGATATCAATGAGATTTATTGAAATGACTGTCTTGATTATAATTTTTCAAGGAGCAAATCATACTCATTAACCCAAGTTTTCCATTGACTTTGTATAACTGGCATATTATTTGTTTAAATAAGCTTTGGCAGAGAAAAAACTGAAACCCAAAATGTTTCCTCTGAAAACTAAACCTAAGGCCAAGATGAGCCCTGAGAGCACAATTATGTGTCAAATTTTAGTTCATAATCTTTTAAATAACTACTGTAAAAAGACCTGTTATGTTCAATCTGGGGGAAAAATGTAATGTTCTAAAAGCCTGTCTCCGATTATTTTTTTAATTCCTCTTCCTATACTATTTCAACTGCATCATTCACCTCAGGTTTCCACTGGTTTTATGATGCAGCAGCTCCTCTAGTTCTCATGAAAAGTGATCTATAATCACGTTGAAATTGATGTGTTAGTGACTTAACATGTAAATCACCACTTTAGACAAAGAGCAGGAAGGGCTAGGGTAATTCTCCATAAAAATTAAATGCTAATGCTGAACTTTTGGCATCAATAAGGTCAGTTGGTATATTAGCTAGGACTCTGGTTTGCAAGTGGCATAGAATTCAAGCCAAACTATCTTAAAGGGGAAATTACTGGTTGATGTCCCTGTAATATTAAATACAACGTTACTTAAGAGGAAGTTAGATGGGAAGCATTGCAGCAATGTCTCACAGCTGCACTTTTTTTTTTTCTCTCTCTCTATTTCTCCTAATTCACTCCATATTCTCTGAGATTTCCTTTCTCTCCTGGACTTTCATAGCAGTTTTAGATGTTACATACCTCTGTTTGAATTGGGTGGTAGAAGATATGTTTCTTTCCCAGAAGTTCCATCAACAGTATTATCTTCTTTCATTCATTCTGATTAACTCAAGACCTTCCATGGTGAACAATTAATGGAATGTTCCAATGGGCTTGGTCCAGGACACCTGCTCTATTCCCCATCTGTAGGTGGAAGTGACTACAGGTAGGAGAAAGGTGTTCCTTAGAGAAAAATTGGTGCTGCAGTTACCAGAAGAGAAAGCAAATGAGAGAAGGCAAATGCTAAGTAAATGATAAAGAAACAAACCTAACTTTTAAGTGACCCCAATTTGATAAGTAGAAATTTTCTTTCTGTAACTTTATTACTTTTGCAACAAAATTTAAATGGTGTTTTTTTCAAAATGTAAAGTTGACTTTGAATAAAATTTCATGGCTTATGAATTATTTGTACATTCATTAATAGTGTCAGGTATGGGAAATTTATGTAGCAATATGAAATATTCCTGAGACTTCTCTCTCAACCAGAAAGCCCTCATATTTTGTTCAGTGTCAAACCTCAGACTTCATGAAAGCCTATACTTGCTATCCTACTTCATAATTCAGGCTGAGTCACTTTTTTTTTGAGGTTCATATACATATTTTTAACATCTTTATTAGAGTATAATTGCTTTACAATGGTGTGTTAGTTTCTGCTTTATAACAAAGTAAATCAGCTATACCTATACATATATCCCCATATTTCCTCCCTTTTGCATCTCCCTCCTACCTTCCCTATCCCACTCCTCTAGGTGGACACAAAGTGCTGAGCTGATCTTTTAATTTATCTTCCCCTTTCAATGTTTCACTCTAACTGCACTATCACATGAGGCCATGTGGCTCCTGGTACAATTTCTGGATCCAGACACTTCCTCTTATTCTCAAAATACTTCAACTTTTGCAGCAAACATAACTTCTAAAAGTAGTCATTTTAAAAATCAAATTTCTGAAAGAATGTTTGTGAAAATCTCAGTTGAATTTCTATAAGAAAAAAACATTATTATATTTATTTTGAATAAATTTTAAAGAATCACTTCCAGTCAAAATTTGTGTATAAGGTTATGAACCAGCTTTCATTTCCTCTCCAGCCTCAAAATGTGTGGCCTCTCATTACACAGAAAAATCCCACCACATTATTAGTTCAAAGAACTAGTGGCAAGAGAGTTTCACATCTTATTATGTAGAGTACAGAATGAATGGAAAGACAAATATCCTTCTAAAGATGGCTAAGGATGATATTAAGACTGCCTAGGTCTTCACACAGTATTTGATGTTTTTGAACTGAATCTGTGTAACTGTGTTGTTTTCTCTCCATCCTACTTATGTTTTAGAGACACGCTACTATTTAGAATGTTTAGAAATATTATAATTATTTTTTAGATAAATTAGATTTTAAAGTTGATGTCCACTGATATTGTCACCCTTTATTTTTTATGTTATTCTTCTCTCCTGGATCTGCTACTAATATAGCTATTTGTTGAGGATCTCTTCTTGCTGGAAACCCCTCTTCTTCCCTACCTTCACTGTAGTTATTTTAAGGACTCTGTTGATACTTCTGTGTCTATCCTCTTAATACCTTAAATAATACTTCTCTGTAGGATTTTGTGACCAAGAACCTAGCAAACTCTCAATACAGGTCTCCGGTATTATATTTAAAGACTTCAGGAAAATATAAGACTTAAGGGAAAAAAAAAATTCTGTCCTTTTTATGTGTTTTTGTTTGTTTTTTGTTTTTTCCGTATGGGTTGTCAGAAGGGAACCTGTCCACAGGTTCCAAACAAATTTTTCAAATTTTAAAGCAATAAGACAAAGAAGTCAGTCACTTTTACTCCCTAAAATTTATATTGCCTTAAAATTTTGCTTTGTTACACATAGCCATATATATATATGTATTTATACAGAGACATATATTAATAATGCACACATTTATATTTAGTAAAAATACATTTATAGAAAGTTATACTTTTTGTTCATTTCCTTTCTTTTTTCTACATGAATATGAATAATCTGGGACTTATATTGAGAACATGAAATATTTTCCAAAGTTCATTACTGGCCATAGTCTTTAAAGTTGAAAAAAGTAAAAAAAAAAAAAAAAAAAAAAACTATACAGAAGTTTATATTATTCCTTAGAGAATTCTCAAAGACATAAAACAGAATGTTATATTCTTTCCCTGAATATTTGCCTTATTTTTGACAAACACCAAACATGGGAAAAATCATTTCAATTGAAGTAGAGTGGAATTTGTCACCCCAAAATATTGCCTCTTTGACATAAGTACTATTTTGGGCTGATTATTTTTAAGAAACAGCAGACAAAGGAGAAGCTCTGAAAACTGAGCAGAAGTTACCCTTTTGTAGGAGACATTTACATTTATAAGGGGAATCTCCATTTGCTAGGGTCTCTCCCTACTTATACCAGAAAGAGGAGGGATGACCAAATCTCTGAAAACACTTATCAGTTTAATGACTTAAATATGCACAAGAACCACACCCTTGTTTACTGTGCTTTCCCTGGAAACCTGCCTTAACTGGCTCACTCTTCTTTCCCCCACTCCTAACATCTTTCTTTTGTCTTTAGCTGGAGATGGTATTTAAAAGGGGGTAACTTGGGCCATTTCAGGGAGTTTCTTAGTTTTCCTGGATATCTCCCATGTCTACAGGAGGTATGTATATTATTAAACTTCTGTTTCTCCTGTTAATCTTTTCTTTTAGGGGAGTCTTAGCAAAGAACCTAGAAGGGTAGAGGGAATTTTATTTTTCCTCCCCTACACAGTCCTACCAGGGCCTGAGGTAATCTTAGCTGGTGTTTCAGAGTTTGTTAGAGCAATCAGTCTACTTCTGGATAGTCCTTTGTATTTACCAAGGCTGCTTTTTTTTTTTTTTTTTTGATAGGTGCTAAACTCTTCTATTTTTTCTTATCCTCAGCACTGTATATCTACTGAAAGATTCATTCAGCTTTTCAACATGTGTATGAGCTTCTAATTCTCCTGTGTTTTGCATTTTATGAATAACAAATGATTTCGGGAGAAAACTAGCACTGTGTCAGGCTTATTTCCTAATGCCTCCATCCTCTGAGTTTTAGAACACCCAATTCCAGGTTCCTTTAGCAGCCTAGAACTTTATTTTTTTTTCTACCTGACCCCATACTATTGCCTAACGCTCTGATGTTTTTTTCGTCTTGATACCCACCCTCTGCTGGGCATCTTCTATGGGCATTGCATGTAGCTGAAGAATTTGCAAATGCCTTGAAGGGAAAAGCATCAAATGCAATTTGGATTTGGCTCAATGAGATCTTCTTCCTAGGATTTTGGCCTCTCTAATTTGACTGCTTTTGAAGCTCATTAATGCTTATAAATAGACTTTTTTTTCTGTATATTTTCTTCAGCTTTTGTAGGTCTTCTCAGTCAGAGTATTAGTCTATTTAAATCTATCCCATTATAGCCAGAAGAAGCCCCCTAACTTATTCTAAAATGTGTGTGTGTTTATATACCTGTTTTTTTTTTTTTTCCTATTTCTATCTACTTAGTAAAGACACACATAATTTGGGTAGAAAGCATCTTTTGGATTGTATGGATAAATAAACTGTTATCTTTGGAAACATTGGCTACATTATGAAGCCATAATGTGGTAAACATCTTTGTTGCATACTCAGTAGCTATCTCCTCCCCGACGCCCTCTAAGTTTGTGTCCGTAGAAGCACAAAACCCCACTTTTGATCACTTACTAAGTATGGTAAAACAAAGAATGGTGCTCACTATCCTTTTCTACAAGGATTAAATGATTAGCTGCTGCAGTAGCTGACTGACAGTGCATCCTGAGAGGAATTAAGGACAAAAAACAAAATGAGGCACTCTGTACTTTGGAAAAACAGGCTCCTTAGATAGTTAGATGTATATCTCAGGAAGAATTTTAATGAACCCAGATTCTTGCTTCTTCCCATAAGTAAAAAAAGCACTAAAATCATTAACCAAGATATCTGTTCCTTCAAACAGCAGTAACCTTTAATTGAGGCATATGCTTGACCACATGTATTCCCTAACCCAAAACCATATATATACTGGCTTCTCCCCCTACCTCTTTGGAGCAGTTCTCTCAGAAGCTACTGAGAGGCTGCTTTCTGGGCTATAGTCCTCAGTAAGGTCCCTGAAAAAAATGACCCTCACAACTCTTATGTTGTGTGTTTTTCTTCCAGTCCACAGTATCCATGTGTTGTAGCTAGTGTCTTCAACTTGAATGGGTGAAATTTCATTAGTTGCAGCCATAGTTGGTAACTATTTTCCCTGTCAATGATAATATTACAAATCAACCTGTAAAGTAATTCTGGCTAAGGAGATGTATTGGAAAGCCTTCTTTGTTGCTTTAGAGTAAGTCTCTCTTCTTTTAAAAGGTATATGAAGATTAGATGCTATTCTAACTCTCTTCTGAGTTTTGGGAAATTTGGTTTTGAACATGTGATTTCTGGAGATTTGAGTAGAATTTACAAACATGAGCCCCAGGGGTGAGGGAGAAACCAACATCCTACAAATGTCAGAACGGTAAGTTGGAAGGAACCAGCATCCATGAAAATTTAGCTGAGATACTGAAGTAACTTGCCCTGGAAGGAATCTATCATTGGGCATCTCAGTGAGATAATGTGGCCGAGTGGCATAATCCACTTTAAATTATGTCACTTAAAGTCAGAAGTATCCTAACTTCTACAGGGGTATCTAGAGATACCATCTTGCCATCCTCATATATGTATTTGTTAATTCATGAAAACTAAAATCAGTATCATAAGATGAGACTGCTACTTTTGGCTCAATTCGGTATTAAGGGTGAATAATTAGTTAAGGTTGCCATTTTGTCTTTCAGCAGGCTTCTGTTTACTCTGCACCTTGAAATTTTACCCTTTTCTAGTTCTCTGGCTCTTGCTTTGTTTCAGATGCTTTGATTTCTAGATCCGTACCTAATGCCTTTGCTCATGCCTCTCTCACACCTGAAGTTCTCTACCTCTACCCTGTGACCTACATCTGTGAAAATGTTACCTTTGTTTGATGTCCATGTCAAATATATTCTCCATAATGTTTTGTTTTGTTTTTTTACCCAATAAAGCTGCTTTTTATTTTCCCTGATTTTTCAGAGCATTTCTTTTTGTGTCTTCCTTATGCCAATTTTTATATTTTGCTTTATATTTTACTCAGACTTTACACTTTGTGAGGTCAAAGATGGCCTCATGTATTGATATATAGTGAGGTCCTTGAAAAGGGGAAGCGTTTTCATTCATCATTGTATTGACAGTTCCTGGTACGTTGTAGGTATCTAAGAAGTATTTATTGAATGAAATGATACTGGAATGCTGATTTAGAAATGTTCTTTCAGAGACTCTCTCTTTTCAACTCCTTACCTGGAAAAATTCACATTGCAGATGTCTATGAGAGTAGTTACCCTTTGGATCCAATTAATGTTTAACTTCTGCTTGCAAGAACAATTCAGTCCTGAAAGTAGTATCAGCCATTAAAATGAGGCACAAAAATTAAGTTTTTTTAATAAACAATTCATTTTCCCTACAGGAAACAAGCAGGTAGAAAAATAAGTGAAATTAGTATTCTTATCTCCTCTCCTAGCATAGATCTTAAGGCACTCTGGATGAGTTTGCAAGATTAACATGGCAGAATTTCACATAAGAATTGTTCACAGTTCCATGGATGAATTTAAATGTACTTCAGAAGTATCATGAAAGAATTTAATTTTGTAAAAGTAAATGCAGAAATTGCAAGGATTAGAATGCAAAATACCACCAATTTTCAGTAAGTATTTGCTGGAATTAACCTTGCTGTATACAAATATTCTGTAATTCAGTATGCACTGGTTACTTTTCTGTCAGAAGTAGCACTTAGTTTAATTTTTTCTCTGCACACTAAGAATTTGTGGTCTCTTAATTTAGAGACCAAGCTGCTGAGACCTCCCTGCCTGAATAGCTTTATTCCCGAAGGGACACATTCCATGTACTTTGAGATCCACAATCTTACTCCTACTTAGTAGAAACAGATGAGATCTAAGACCAGCAGAATCTAAAAGGAAATGAATTTGGGGAGCTTGCAAGTTATCAGTTGCAATTCTTTAATCATGATGGAAATATGAATTACTAACATGTATTCAGTGCATACTATGTCTCAGGTATCTTGTTTAGTACTTAGCTGCATTGTCTCACTGAGGATCATAGACACAGCCATGGAAAATAAGCTATGCAGCCTCACTTTTATCATTCTTGAAAACAAAGAAGAGGAAAAGATCTAGGATCACTCACTCTGCCTCCGATCAACCTCTGACATCCATCCTTTACTACACATGATTTTGTAACTATAAAAATGAGGGCAAATTAGTCCACAGCATAAATTTTATATTTTATTTTAATTGGTGTGCACCTAACTGAGAGTATTCAGTCATAAGGACTTGAAATGTGGGTAAAATTCTTGAATGAAAGTTCTTTTCTTTTTTTCTGATTCATTGTATTCAATATCACCAAATCTGTACTAGATATTTTTCATTTATATTGTCCACAGGATTAACTAAATCACTTAGCCCTTTGGGAAATAAGAATAGAGTATGTGGGAAATAAGAATAAAACAATCGTAAATGTTTTCATAAATGACATAATGAGCATGCAATGAAGTAACTGAACAGTGTGGTTCAGCCTTTGCATTGAGCTGCATAAGTGTGGGTGGCTCAAGCTTCAGCTTCCTCATCTGTAAAATGAAGGATATTGGATTCCATCTTCCCTAACATACATTTAATTTCAAGTAGTCCATGGTACTAGGGAAGAAAAAGAAAGAAACTATTTTTTTTCCTGAGACATGAACAAAATTGAACAACTTGGTGTTGATTTCTCCTGAATATTCTGACACTGGGAAGGAAAAGTAATTTATTTTTGGCTTTTTTCCTTACAGTGTAACACTGATAGTTTACACTATAATCAAAGAGAAGTTAGTACACTTGTTCTCAGAAATATATTGAAAATATGAAATCCAGAAATACTGAAAGAGCAAGCTATTGAATCATACATAGACTTATGTTGATTCCTATTTCCTATCATTCAAGGATGATGCTATAATAATCACTAGAAAGGAAGTTCACTAGAGTTTTTTCAAGAGTGAGAGAACTGGGCCTTATGTATCAAACAAATAAATTGGTCTGTTCAGTCCCTAAATCTATGAATGTTGACATATTTTGAGTCTCACAACCAACACACTGAACAGTTCACTTCCAGCATGGGTGTGTGATGTGGGATAGCCCAATGTGAGGTTTGTCTGCCTCTCTTTTCACAGCCTTGGTGGGAAATTTCTACTTCCTACAGTTCCTGGCACAAAAACTTATGCACCGAAAGGAGTGGCAAACCATTTTTCCTTTGGGTTTGGTAAATCCTTCATTTCAAAGAATAGAATGGTATAAAATCACAATACACAATTACTTTACAGACTCAGAGCTCACAAATCTGTCATTTTCAGTTATTCAAACACTGTGGGGGAAAAAAAATACAGCAATAAGTAAAGTATCTTCTGAGCCACAGATACCTTGTAAAATACATACATTAATACCCAGTCTCACAAACAAAACATGCATTTTCAGCTTAGACAACACTGAAAGAAATAGCACAGAAATGACTGATGGGAGACAGACCGTTTATAACATCAATACATAAACACGTACTGAGCACTTACTATTTGGCATTTATTGTCCTAAGTGCTATATCACCACCATGAAATAGAATTATTTTGTGAATGATTACCACGAATTACTACTTATTTCCATTTCATAGATGGTGAACCTGAGGCTCAGAAAGATGATGTGACTTATCCCAAATCACACAGCTGTAAATGATGTTGCCAGAATTTAACTTCAGGCAGTCTTAGCATAGAACTCATACTTGAAGCCATGACGTTTTATTATTTTTCTGATGTTGAAAAAGTGTGATAATTTGTAGCCTAAAGACAGAGATGAAATAAGGAAATAAAGAGACATTTTAAAACATCTATTAGGGAAATACAAACTGCTAAAATATAAACAAATATTGATCTATTACTATATTTACTACAGTTGGGTATCAGTGCTTTCAGCAAATTAGTTTTCTCTTCGATTTCTGTCATTTGTGAGTATTGCATGGCAGAGCAAATTTTCTTAATTTACTGACCATAGGTTTTCTCATATATAAAATTGGGGTGTTTTCATTTTGAGAGATGCTGTGATAATTAAATGACTCTAAAACGTCTAGCACAATGTCTGGCATATTTTGAACACTTAATACATGGTAGCTACTACTATTAGTCATTAGATAATAACAATGTAATATAGAATGTGCTCAGATTCTAGTATTAAGATTCAAATGTATCATATCACATTTTTCTTTTGCCTGATGCTTATGCCAGTCACGTTGTTTATAATGTATTTTGCAATTATACATATATATACAATTTTATATATAGTATACCAATAATAATACAAGAAAAAACTGAAAGCACTAATATTTAGAAAAATTTTGCAAGAGAAATCATTTTTAATCTCCAACATATTTAAGAATAAAATAAAATGTCATAATCTATTTCCAAGATTTCAAATAAATGATTCTTAGTTTGAATTCTTCAAACACAGGTAGTTGGCTGTTTGAGGTCATATACTAAAATGCTGGTGCAGTGTAAATGCTCACATTAAGCATAAATTGCCCATATCAGAGGCAAATCATTCATACAGCACATAATCACAGATAGTATTGGTTATTTCACAATTCCTTGGTAAAATCTGTTATAAATATTGAATCTCTCTGGAAAAAGATATTTTTCCATGTCAGTTTAACCAGAAAAATGTCCTTTCTTTAATCTTACAGTGTGAATCCAATTAATAAAGAGTTAGTAGAAACACTTTTTAAATAAGGAATGATAGTCATTGTGGCTACATACATTTTCATCTATTTGAGAGAAACGCCTAAAATGCTGGATAAATATGGAAACATTTATTTTAACGTATGGCTAATCTCTTGAATGCAAAGGGCATTTTGGTGACAATAATAAAAATAAGTAAGTATTGTAGCTAGAGGTTTCCCTAAAGAGATCTGATGACAGATTTAGTGGATTAGGATCTGGATATATTTAAAGGTGTGTCTAAACAGCAGGGACAACACAGAACCATATTTCGGACTATATGGTTCTGGGACTATATCGGAATGACCTATTAAAAAATACCATACTTATGCATGAAGCCAGGACCCAGGACTCCCTGGAGACAACATTTTCAGTAAGAAAAATACTTGCACACATGCTTCCCAGTCCCCCATCCTCCCCACACCCCATGAAATCTGTGAAGGGAGACTGTAAAGAGCCATGGTCTTGGTCAAGTCTTGCTTCAGAACTCTAGACAGAATACTACACAAATGAGGGTTAAGGTGACTTAGATGTTGGTTCCAAATTGGTAGATGTTGGTTCAAATACAGTTTGGCAAAGGAATCATAAGCCTTCTATAGAGGAACTCACTTTAAACCTGTACCTTAAAATCTTGCCACAAAGTTCCAAGGAATATGGCTCATCTTCAAAGCTCACTAAAATCATAAGAAAAATAGGTCACCATAAGTCAATAAGAAAATACAATTAAAAAATCAGAACTGCCAAGCTCATGAATATTGGAATATCAGGAACAAAGACATTATACAAAAATTATACTTAACATATAGTAGAGCAGCAGGTGAAGAGGGCTGAGTTAATCAAGCTCCTCAGTTCATAGCATCACAAAAACATTGGTCTCTGTGAAGTCCGTTTCATGTTTCACTTATTTCCCTTTAACTACATCCTTGACTCCTTTCTATATCCTTATAGGCAATGGTTGATGTATGTGGATATATGTCCTTGAATTGATATATATTATTGTAAATATGTAGTGAGGTTTTGGGGTCTGACTTTGATTTACATATATGCTACTTTTGTTTTACATAATTACTCTGTGCTATTTTAAAATATTTTTCCATAACTGTGTTTCCATAACTGCTTTCTGTATTGGAATTCCTGTAGTTAATGTAACTGTTTTCTCTGTTCACACAAATACTTCATGATGAACATCTTACATGTTCCCTTATAGAACTTTGCGAAAAATGTGTGTGTGTGTCAGAGAGAGAGAGAGAGGATCAATATGAACCAGGAGAGAAATGCTTGCTCCTAGGTATTTACTGAATTTAAGTAAGTTACTCTTAAGAATGGCTGTTTATATTTTTCTTCTCCTCCGACTTTAGTAATTAGGATTCTAAAGTTAATAGTGTTTGGACAATAAAGGCCTGTTCCTAACCTGTTGTTGAAAATTTAAGATTTAAGTGTCTTTAATTAAAGTTGCCCAAAAGGAAATTCCATGTTGTCCTTATTACAAAACAGGAAATTTATCTTTTTCTTTTAATGATATAATGCTACTAGAAAGACATAGAATTTGGTTTCTGATCTGAACCTAATCTCTACATCTGCAACTTTCTCTCTGTGTAACACTGGGCTGGTGACTTAACTGACTTAGGAGCTTTGATTTTATCATCTATAGTATAAGAATAGATACCTATTTTATATAATTATTGTCATGCTTAGTAAAAATACTATACAGAAAATGCCTGTTACAGGGCAATCCTGAAATGCAAATTCCATTCCCCTTCTCATACCCCCCCGTTTTTACCTTTCATAATGCTTAGCATAGTGGCTTGT
The DNA here is from genome assembly GCF_026419965.1 of Kogia breviceps. Lineage (NCBI taxonomy): Eukaryota > Metazoa > Chordata > Mammalia > Artiodactyla > Physeteridae > Kogia > Kogia breviceps. Next base: position 49,423,822 of record NC_081317.1, on the reverse strand, counting down.
CATATTTTAAGGGCATTGACTACTTTGGAAAGTAAATGAAATAATTCTAACAGTTTTATTTTAAAAATCACATATACATTAAATACAAAATATTACACAAAATATCAAAGTATCATGGACCTCTTTAGAAACTACATTTGTTTTTAAAAATATTTTTCAAGTTTCACTACAGCCTCTGGCATTTACCTCTTTCCATGGAGGACAGCCCCCAAATATGAATTAGATTCACAACCCCCATGATTTGGATAAAGGAACTGTTTACTGGGAGCTGATGTAACTAGCCCAGAGTTAGGCTGATGGTAACAGCACTCCAGCTTAGCAGAACTCTTTCTCTCCATTCCACTGTAAGGAGATGAAGAATAAGCTTTCTGCATACTTTTTACAAATTATAATTTGCTTTATATGGAACATTTATTAATGGCTTTTGTTTTCTTGTCCTGAGGCACACATTTCTGTCTATGCCTTTGGTAAATGGTTTCATTTTCTGCCATTATTTACTATTTGTACTTGTCAGATTTTTAATTGTATAATTAAGATGCTATTGGTCTTCACTAAAAAAATCATCAAAGTGTTGTGACAGTGTTATACCAAATAAATTCTGAGGTCACTGAATATAAAAGAGAATTTAAGGATTCTAAGCTACGAGATATGTAACATATTTCACTTAGGGACAAGTTAAATCAGGTTTAAGAAATAACCAGTTTTGCTAATAGCCATTGGAACACAGCCAGTTATTAGCTCTCTATTATTTAATGAAATGCCATTAGACCAGTGAGCAATGTTTGAAATGGAGAATTTTAGGGAAATAAAATTAGTGGCAAACAAGTAGACATTGTTTTCCAATTCCTTTCTATGAAAACAGCAATATTGAGAAACAAATAAAATCAATTTAAAACTACAGGGAGTTTTCCTTGAGATAACAAAACTGAGGTCTGGAAAGTTTGTCATTTGCATGAGGTATGTACTAATTGGGATTTCTAGTCAATCTGACTATTTAGTGTTTTGTTTTGTTTTGGTTTGGTTCCTCTTTTAGTTTCTTTTCTCCCTATACTTTGAGCATGCCACTGCACTTGGCCTCACTAGTAGCATTAATAGTTTAGACACCCATGTCTCCAGGATGTGGAGTTGCTGGGAATGCAGATTAAAACATTTACAGCAAATTCCATAGGGCTATATATCTTTTCTTAATCGAAGTAGATTCTCTTTCAAATGCATATTGATTTATACAAATCCAAACTGCCTGATTACAAGAAACAATTTCTGAATTTATATAGATTAACATCATCAACTAAAACATATGCATCCAGATACTATGTAGATGGGACAATGTACAACTGTTTGATTATAAATTATTTTTATCCTAGAGATAATTTTTTTCTTTCTTTTTTTTTTTTTTTTTTGGAAAAATTGTTTCCAAGTCTTGTCCTTTACCCCCCACTGTTATGAAATGAGGCTTTAAAAAATGCCTTTATATTTCTTCTTTTATATGAATTGTATTGTGCAACTGTTTTTGTTTTGTTTTGTTTTCCCCTTTTGGCCTTTTTCCCCTTTTAATGTGAATAACTCTGAGACAGACAAGTACTGGATCAAAGCATTACCAATTCTCTCCATGAGAAATCTGCTGACACCTGAACTGGCTTCTATTGGAATTGGTTTTGGGTTGATCTTTACATGACCTTTGAAATCCTGGCATCTGACCCGCCTTGGGCTTGGACTCCATGGCTCTAAGCCTAGTTGCTTCAGGGACCTTGTCCTCCCAAACTAGTAATTTCTGGACCTTCTGTCTATCTTAACCCTCTGGAAGCCAAGATAGGAGAAGCTAGTATTTTCTGGGCCTCTTTGTTGGTCCTAACCCTATGAAAGATAAGATATGTAAAGCAAAATACCACACACCTCTTTCAAGTGGCTGTTGTGTCCCAATGAATATACCAGTGCTGAAATATGTGCTCATAGAGGAAAAATGAAGAGCTAAATTGGAAAATGCCAGAGACTGGGAAACCTTTGGCATTCTGTACAAAAAAGGGCCTCAGCCAGTGATGCAGTATTTTACTTAAGCCATTCTAAATGCGAGATGGCTAAAGTTAACAAATTAATATTTTAGGAAATTTCCAAGACCATGAGTCCCAAAATAATATTTTTCATAATACATTCTTTCACACTCAGATGCAATTATTGGTTCTGGATTGGACTATTGACAGATGTGCCAACATTCTCCCAGGGAAAAAAAAAATGCAGTCTTCACAGGGCTTCTGCCCAACTGGAAAAGGGAAATTCCAGCCATCTCTTAATAAAGCATGTGCTCCAGGATTTGCAACTCAATTTTGTAGAGCTAATGAGTTTGAAGATGATTGGAATAAACATTGAAACTTTGGTAGCAGCTTAGCCGAATTCTGGATAATCTCTATGTCCTTTGTGGTTTGCCCTTCACAGATGCAAACTCCTCACAGCTATTGCTAACCAAGATTATTAGTGCCATACAAAGCCAACTGAAAACAAGTAGAGTGACAGTCCTTATTGTGTATCTTTAATTTACAAAAGGAAATTCTTTGGGCAGTTTTCATTAGCTTCTAGCAAGTTTAATTGGCTGAAAACATTGCTTTCATGATCTTTGATACCATGTGTTGGTACAAATTAAAGCATAGCAGCTTCTAGTCACGGAATTTTGCTCCTCAAATGCCTCCAGAGGGTTAGACTAGACAAAGGAGGGTCCTTAACAGAATTATTACAAATCTCCCAGGGTGCAAATTGATGCTTGTAAATGTCAAGATTCAGTACTAAACAAAAGAACAAAAGTTCAGATAAACACATGCGTAATCAAACATTCATGAGAAACATATAATGTGTTCAAGACAGATAATGCATTTAGGAGTCCTGCATTACTTGAAATAGTGGCAGGTACTTTTATAGAAAGATTTGTTTTAATGTATTACAGTGTATGAATCTTATCCATGTGGTATCATAATGCATTGATAGTTTTCTGACCAGTTTGAATTTGTATCATCACTGATGGTCTATTAACTGAATTTGGTCAATAAGAAACATTCAATCCTGATTATTTTGTGTGTGATTTACATTGATTACCCCACTGAAGTAATCTTTGGGAAAAATAAATTAATCTTCTTGAGTTTGAGAAGGTAAAGGGAGGAGGCAGCAGACTAAGATTTGATATATTTGTCTAATAAGAGAATCACAAAAATAGTCATGTCCAGATTTTTCTGGTTGGAAAACACCGTTATGTTGATACATCTGAGGTGGTTAGTCTTCCGACGGTGGGCCCTCAGGAACCAAAATCACAAATTCCTAAAGCAAATGCTGGTTGTTAGTTAGGATATATGCCTGCTTCTGCAGACTAGGATACTTAAGGTTGTCTTTTAAGGGCATTCACTCCCCCAAAGGAAGTCACACATCTCTTGATGAATTCCTAAAAAAGAGCCAGGGAAAATCCTAAGGGAAGTGTCACAGTCACGATAATGCACATTGTCCAGTTTTACTTTCTAGTGTTTTATCTGCCAAACAGAATACAGTAAGTCCCCTACACACGAACCTTCAAGTTGCGAATTTTCAAAAATGCAAACGTGCCCCTGGATGCCATCTGGTGTTCTGTACTACTGTACTTTTCAAGGTACTGTACTGTAAGATTAAAAATGTTTTCTTGATATTTTGTGTTTGTTTGTTATGTATTATTTGTGCGAAAAGTACTATAAACCTATTACAGTACAGTACTATGTAGCTGATTGTGTTAGTTGGGTACCTAGGCTGACTTAGTTGGACTTACAAACAAATTGGACTTACGAACGCACTCTCGGAACGGAACTCGTTCATATGTTGGGGACTTACTGTAAATGTTTGCATCATCTGCTAACTCTAGTGGGTATTGATGTATTCAGACCTTTATCTTCCATTGACTAGACTCAAGTAGTTAGGCTTGTGACTTCATGTTGTGAAGAAGATTATCACCTTAAAAATAACACAACTCCTTAATGAGTCTATGAATACTTATTTGAAACATAACAAATATGTATTATGGATGTCTCCACACCCTATTCCAGAGGTCATGACTAACAGTCATCCCCTGGCATGCAGTCGTGAGAGTGTTTCAAGTGTTTGAGGCTGCCAATACCAACCCATCAGGATGAGGACATGAGTAGAAAAGTTTTGGTCCTGCTCTAACTATGTCATGAATTTTATAAAGCACTCTGGTCTTATTAGGAAAACATATACAAACAATCTCATGGGGAAGAATCTTCTTGTATGTGATTCTTAGTAATCTAATAATACTATTCTTAGTAATTTCAGATTCTGATGGTAATATTTTCAGGTTTGTCCCTAACTCTAGTATATGTTCTTTATTTAGATAATGTGACACATATTTTACAATAATAATTTCAACCCTCAGTGGTCATTTTAGCAGAAAAGTTAAAAAGTTTAGAACCATTCAAATGATGCCTAGAAACATTCTAACCTTTTTTTTCTTGGTATAAATTATGCATACATTTAAACTATTGCTAATAATTCATTTGCTTGAGTAGTCATAAACTTTAAATATGATATGTAGCTATTTGATTCAACTCCACTTTTTAATTAGAAAAAAATGAAGTCATTTTTAGCATTAAAAATCTTTAATAATGTTTTAAATGAAAGATCATGCCAGTGGTTATAAAGAATTAATTCTAATTTCTAGACTAAATCAGCAAAACACATTTTTGCTATTTAGAAAATGTTTGCTAAAAGGAAAAAAAAAAGAGCATTTGTATGCAAGGACATGCATTCCCTTCTTATGCAAATCTCAAAAATGCTTTAATTTTCCTGAACACTTAATTGACATTATACATAGCAATGAACGATTCATACAGAATCACGTTTATGTGAAAGCAAAGGTTCCTGTTGAGCAGTACAGACTTGAAAGCCAAACCAGGAAACTATAATAAGCAACTAAGTAAACATTTAAGTCAAATGTGTGCTTCAATAATGGTGGTGTAATGGGATGATTCTTAGTAGCTGCAGAGGGAACAAAAGAAAAGAAGCAATTCTGCTTGAATCACGTGACACTGAGTTTCTCTTTCTCATTGTCCCCAAATATTCACAGTACATAAGAGAATGTTTCCATCATCTTCTCCTTTTCTATGCCCGCCCAGGGGAAGAGAACAATTTCATCATGTCTCATCATGCTCAACTTTCAACAGCTCCTTGAAGAATGCTCCCCAGGTACATGTGGACCTCTGTTAGCAATGAATGGGAGGGGCAGGTGTGCAGGAGATCCAGGCATCATAGTGAGCACCCTATGTAGTTTTCTCTTGCTACTTACTGGCACTGCTCCCCTGGATGCTACTTCTCTCTCTGAACCAAATAGAAGAAAGCTTAATAGATATCACATCTTGCCCCTAAGTGGTTTTAATTCTTTTGGTTCACAAAAGACAAGATTTAACTCTCCCCTTAACTGTGAAATTGTACTGAATTCCCTAGGATCCAAGCCAGGAAGCTATTCTAATTATCACACTTTGTACAGTACCATTAACTTTTCTAATTTATCCTAATCTTGTGTTCTCAAATTGGGCACAAAACTCCCAGATTAACCCCTACCTGGGGCCTTGCCTTTCTATAACTTCTTCTTCATGGGTCTGGACAGACTTATTTGAAGGTCTTAATTTGAATGATTCAGGCTTGTATATTAGTGTTCATATCTCCATTGGTGTCACACATTATGAGAAAGCTCAGACATGAAAAGGTAAGTAGGGATTTAATAAGCATGTTTGTACATCTCCTGTAGTACCAAGGAGCACAGACCAAGGTGGAGTGAGCAGTGAGGACAACATAGGGTCTAGAACTGGGTCTTCTGGGTTTGAATACTGACTCTACCACCTACCAGTTGAGTGACCTCAGGAAAGTTACTTAACCTGTCTGTGCCTCAAAACTCTTATCGGCAAAATAGTGCTTAAAATCAGAAACAAAACCATAAGGTTATTGGGAGGAATAAAATTATTAGTATATGTAAAACACTCAGATGTGTGCCCAGCATCTAGTAAAGTATAGTGTACTTGTTAAAAACAAAACGGAACAACTTGATTCAAGTTTGTCTTGTTCTTGATTTTGTAGAATATTCTTTACACCAATCATTATTGTTTCTGTGTGTTTCAAATGTCTTAGGTAATAGCTTATGTTTTCATTATATTTTCAGTGATATCTGTACACAATTTTACATTTTAATATAAGCACAAACTTCAGTATTTTTTAATAATTTAGCTTTTTGGTATTTTGTCTAAAATATTTAGCTTATGCTAAAGTGAAATAAAACAAAATACAGCATTGTATATATAAATTATATGGAAAAAGCTTGAAGTAAAAATCTGATGTAAATGTTAGTAGCAGTGCTTTAGATTGAATGTCTCCCCCAAATTCATATGTTGAAATCCTAATCCCCAAGGTGATTGTATTAGGAGGCGAGGCCTTGGGGAGGTGATTAGGCCATGAGAGTGGAGCCCTCATGAGAGGATTAGTGTCCTTACGAAAGGAGACCCCAGATAGCTCCCTTGCCCCTTCCACAATTTGGGGACAGAGTGAGAACCAGGAAGTGGGCTCTCACACCAAATCTGCTGGTCCTTGATCGTGGGATTCCCAGCCTCCAGAAATGTGAGAAATAAACGTGCATTGTTTATAAGTCATCCAGTATTTTGTTATGGAAGCCCAAACAGAGCAAAATAAGTGGCTTCTAGTGTGTAATGGTATTTTCATCCTTTGTACTTTGCTCTTCACAAAATTCTATTATAACTATGCTGCCAAGTATTGCATAAGTAATAATAAATGTTTAAGAGACTGTGAGCTGGTCTGCAAACACAAACACACGTACACACTCAACGTGGACCAAAGACAGCGATCTAACTGTCAAGATGGAAGGCGCTGGTAAAATACAATCCGTAGTGGGACTTCCTCTTCCCTTGGAATCCCATGGGGATCATACTTACTGAAGATCCTCCACTGATTAAAATGGCAATCTCTTTTAAATCAGTATTCAGAATACACCCTACAGACTTCATCCAGCTTCTTGAGGTGTTTTGATAAATAATTCTCTGATTGCGGGTGTTTTGAAAAGAGGAACTAACTGAGGAATGAGAGCAGAATGGTGACTAACCTGGAAAGAAGGGGACAATTATCAAACAGCAAGCACCCTCCACATAAATAATGTGTGTCTTTCCATGACCCTTGCTTTGACAGCTGGTTGCTGCTTCTCTCTAGCAAACTGAGGTCTCTCCTCCTGATTAGGTCACCTCCCTTGATGATCGTAATTCTTAGTGTCACAAAAACATAGAAACAACAGTAAAACAAGGATAACAACAAAGCCTTCTGGGCACTGACATTGCATTCATCTCTGCACGTTGTATGGTTTTGTAAATTGTCTTCACTTTGTAAATGTGCAAAGGCTGACTACTGGGTTTCTTTTCAAACTGGAGTTTTATCTAACAGATGACACCATCAAAATCAGACAGTGGTAGGGGTTCCCTTACTGCTCTCCTGGCAAAATGCTATTATCATTATGCTCCAACTGATCACGTTTGAACTGTTTGCTCCAGAGGGATTAGACAGGATATAGTTTATTTTCAAGGATGTTCTGTTGGTGTAATGTGGATTGGAGTATGGAAATTCTCAAGTGAGTCTGGACAGTAGTTCATATCAATAATTCAAAGCCTCTCCTTCCTGAAACAACTATGTATTTATCTCAGTTACTCAGTTTGGGGTAAGATATAGGTTATAATCACTGTGGAGCCACAGTTTCCTAAACTTTCCTGCAAGTTCTGACATTCCACCTGTCTTTCCTCCTCACTTTATAGTCTCACCACCAACATATCCCCTGTGGGTTCTTCTCCATATTTAGCTATATAGAGAGAGCATCTCTTCAGTTTCTTCCTTGATACCTATGGGAACCAAACAGGCCTTTTTTTTTTTTTTTTTAAACAGGGAAATAGTCAGATATATAGGAAATTACAAACTTGGGGATGTTAAAAAATGTTCCTTGGGCTTCCCTGGTGGCGCAGTGGTTGAGAATCCGCCTGCCGATGCAGGAGACACGGGTTCGTGCCCTGGTCCGGGAAGATCCCACATGCCGCGGAGCAACTAAGCCCGTGAGCCATGGCCGCTGAGCCTGTGCGTCCGGAGCCTGTGCTCCGCAACGGGAGAGGCCACAACAGTGAGAGGCCCGCATACCGCAAAAAAAAAAAAAAAAAAAAAAAAAAAAAAAAAAAAATGTTCCAGACATGCTCCTTGGTTAACAGTCCCTGTCTCCCTTCTGGGATGGTAATGAGACACTGTATTGTTTTTATTGCTCCAAGAAGACCAATTCTTCCCCAGTGTAGACTGAAGAGGCAATCCAAGGAGAAAAAGAAATGTCTATTTTTCTCATTTGGGCAGTTTACATACCTAGGGATTTACACTGGGTAATACTAATTTTCTTAAGCCTTTACACCTCACCAAAGAACCCTTTGAACATTTCTTTCCTATCCAGAGAATCAAGGAGAAAGTAGACATGTACCCATCTGTTACCCAAATGATTTATGTGGGGTGAAATGTATTTCTGGTGTCTTAGGAAATTATTTACTATTTTTATTTAGTATGAAATATTTATTTTTTTAGTACAAAATAGAACTTTTAATTTAATAAAAACAGGTTCCTCCTCCACACACACACACACACACACACACACACATTTATATGAATGTAGACATAACCATAGTGCACTATAAAAGCAAAAGAAGCCTATAGATATTGTATCATCATGGTTATTATAGCTGTCATATATCTTGCAATTTTTTACACAACTTTTTGTTTTAAATATTTGAAATATGTTTGGAAACAGAGCTTCTGATTTTATTCTGAATTTAAATATTTCAGGTAACCATTTTATTTTTTTGTTTATTATAAATTTACTGTTATTATCTCTGGTGAGATTTGCTATCATTTATGATAATATTAAAATTAAATATTTTCAACTGAACCATTAAGTTATGAAACTGAAAATTAATCCAGTCATACAGGTAGTAGTAGTTCATTCATCCTACCAACTCATGTTAGCCATCTGTTACTCTTCAAAATTATTTATTCAGATTCTGCAGTGTGTATCCAAAAGTAAAAATGAGTAAGCACAAAAAGTTATATGTATTTTTTTAATATTGGTTTTCATGAATTCAGAGCATATTTGAATTAAATTTGGTCTTAGAGAAATTAATGTTCAAATTACAGGTGAGTAAAACAAGCCTGCAAAAGTTCAATGACTTTGTACAGGCCTATGACCAAAACCCTGATTTCTGGATTTCTAGTCACCAGAACTGTTAGTCTAGTAACTAATGGTAGCACCAGCTCTGTCACTAATAAGTTGGCTAAGTCATAGAAATTATTTTAACTTCCATTACCTTCATATCTGAACTACAATATATGGAGGCCAGCTAGATACTTCCTAAAGTAATTCTGGTCCAAATATTCTGTGATTGCATCTCTATCCATTCTACCAAGACTGTTTGCCTTCTTAGTTTAGATTTGCAGATTAAAATTAAGAGCTCCCATCCCCCAGAAGGACACCTTCTGCAAAAAAATTGGGAATTCTGTTCTATTAAGGGAGAATAGTTACTATATGAGCTTTCAGATAAAAATAATATTCTAACATGCATTTATGGCACAAATTTTCAAGTACAGAAATATAATTCCTGTAGTCTCCTCTTCAGAGTTGAAGAGTAAGCAGTCTTTCTGTGGAATATTAAAAATGCAATATTGATTTTGGGCTAAGTAATTTGATCATTTAGACACATTAATCAATGCAGTTTTCAGAGTGCATGGAGTAACGGGTGATCAGTGGTATGGTAAGCAGAGTCAGTCAGTGGTCAACACATGCATCAAGATGGTAGGTAGAAAAAGTGGCTAGAAACTTTAAGGTGGTATGATATCCCTAGGATATTGTATTACCGTTAAACCAATAAAAGAAGTTACTAAGGTGAAAAGGGCAGATAGGGTTTCTACTTTGAAGAAGCATTTCTACTTTGGGGAAGATAGAGTCATATGTTAATTCTACAAAGAGTTTCAGGAAAGACATTCAGGTTAAACCCAGGCAGAAACCAGTTTATTCTTGTAATTAACACTTATGACAATTACATCAGATAAACCCTTTGTGATAGGCAAAGTGGGGTAGAGTATTCAATGGCTACATCCTTTGTACTCTAAATGTGATCCACTGATGAGCTACCATTGGCATCATCTGAAATTTGTTAGAAATGCAGACTCTCAAGCACTGCCCCCACCCCAGAATGACTAAACCAGAATCTTCTTTTAACAAGATGTACATACAGTTTAAAGATTGTGGGGCATTTGATTGAAACCTTTATAACTTTAACAATCTTATTCTCCCAAATTCAGGCCAAAATAGCTAATGATTAATGTCCAGTTTTTCTGCATGTCGTGAGAAATTGCTTTAGCATGGAGGATACCTTTTTACAGAAGAGGTATTTTTCTCCATTTCATTTTTCCCCGAAGGTCAGAGGCTAGCAAACAAGGTGATGTTCTAGCCAAGAGCGGCTGTTCTACCCAAGCCCATCCACCAATACCTGGCCTGCTGCCTTCTCTGAGGTTCCCATTTGGAAATTTCCTTTGGGAGAGGAACAAAGCTGCCAGCTTTATCACTCTTCACCTCAAGCATGTTTTTGTTAAATCCTAGTCTCCAGGCAGACCGTCCACCACTGAAATTTCAAATTTTTAAAGAAATAAAAAGTGGTTATTTTCAATGAAGAAGTCAGGGAAACTTGCGGCTGGTCTTTTTTTGTTTGTTTTTGTTTTTCTTGATAGGAAAGAGTCTTTACTTCTTATAAACCTCCGTGACTCAATCACAGAAGCTTTTCTTACCCTGACCAAAATGCCATTTTATTTCTGGACTTAAGATAAACTCTTTCCTCTCTGTAATGCATACTAAGCCAAATTTGTTTTTGTTGTTTTCGTTGAATCTCAGAGAACCATGATCCTTTTTATACCACTCATCTAAATGTATAATACACTCTCATTTGTGACACTGATTATTACTCTCCTGGCACTAGAAAACAGCAAGTATGTCTTTTTTCTGTGTATTCCCTCTGTCTAGCACAATGCCTGACCCACGGTAAGCATTTAATAGTATTTGCTGATTAAACAAAGGAATTTGAGACTCAAAAAGTAATTGCTCAAAATGTCACACACACTTGAGATGTTTCTGGCTATAAATTCTGTTTTTTCTTCTGTACCAATAGTTTTTCCAACCTGGCTGCATCCCAAACCAATTAAATCAGACTCTGAATATGGAATACTTGTGTTGGTATTGTTAAGGTCCTCCAAATATTCTAATGTGAAGCGAGGCTTGAGAGACTCTCTCTATACTTTGCTCTCTCTTTAATGTAATGGTGCAAAATCTTCCAGTATGATAAAAAAAACAGCAATTGAGGAAGTCAAAATAAACTTGTCAAGTGGTAGGAAAACACAAGGAATGAAAAATGTTCAGTTTGAAGTAATGAAATCTCAAAAAGAACTGGCTATCTGTCTTTAACTATTTGAAAAGTTTTCTTATATAAATGTGATTAAACTTATCCTATATATTCTCAGGAGGCAGAACCTAGCTGTATGCATGCAAATTACAGAAAGGCAGTTTGGGGCTCAATATGAGGAAAAAGACTCTTAGAACTTGAACACTAAAAATAGACTGCACCATTTTTGGAGGTGATGAGGAACATATTGTAGGAGGTATTTAGGTAAAGCTGGGTGGGTGGGTTGGTGAGGTCCAGATGCTGAATTAAGTTAGTTAGAATGTGGCTGCATGGGACTCTGTGATTCTGTGTGTCTCCGAATATTTATAAGTTTTATTAAAAATTATTTAGTAATAATAATATTAAAAATAATGATAGTGAATATTTGTTGAATGTTAATTATGAGCCAAGAACTATCTTAAACAATTTATATCATTGTATTATCTCTGTAAGCCTCACAACAACTTGGTGACATTGGTATAATTAATAGCCCCATTTTAATGAGGAGGAAACACAGACATAGAAAGATTAGTAAACCTGCACATGGTAATTAGCCAGAAACTATTGAAACAGGGATTCAAACTCAAGCAGTCTAATCTTGAAGCCTGAATTCTAGGTCATTTGCTTCCAATCATCCATACAGATTTCTGTATTTATCAGACAATTAAATACTGTTACTTTTATAGACATATATAGGTTTAAGATACCTACTTTAAGATACAAGAACAAAGCCACTAGGGAAGAAAATACTTAGTTCGTTTCTTCTCTTTAAAACCAAGAGATTGCAACCATGTATTTGAAGCAGCAAAGGATGAAACTTTGTTGTGTCGGCTTAAGATGTTAAAGAGATATGCTTGATCTCTCCATTGAATGATAGAAAGACCAGCTGAGGTGCTGTTTCTCAAAATCTCAACTCAGAAGTTTTGATTAAAAAACTTTTGTAGCTTATTCTTAGGACCTCAGTTTACTCACTCCCCCCTAAAGTGGAGAAAATTATGCCAACTTCGACAGACTCAATGAGAATTAAATGAAATAATTATCTAAAATACTTGGCACAGTTCCTGGTCCTCAGCATATGTTAAGCAAGTTTTAATTGCCTTCCTTTATCCCTCCTTTATTGTTCATTCCATCACCTTTAAAATGGTGTCAATAAAACTCCCTGACTTAAGCCATAGTGCAGTTATGAAGATAAAAAATGAATTTATGTATATTCAAGCTATGAATACTGTAATTTACTATTTACAGTTATCACTATTAGTCATTGCCCTTTTAATTATTTAGTTGTCTATCACTGTCTTGTATTTTGATTCTCCATAATATGTGCCACCTCTGTTGAAGGCACTATAGAAATATTTCTAAGAATAAAAAAGGTCATAAAGTTAGATATGCAGCTAAGCTTCCCAGGGAGACAAAAACTGGAAGGTACTAAAGAATATTGCTGTAGTAATTGCCATCTGCATCCTGTTTAGATTTGCTCTCATGATCTTGCATAGTTTCAGTATAAAGAAACTATGGGAGAAGCAAAGGAGGTCACTCTTAACAGCCAAAGGAAGTCTCTCTCTCTCTCTTCTCCCCTGTTCAGTCCTACTTGGAACTGAGTTCCCTGCCACCATTGTCTACAGAGGGTGAATATTTCCACTAGTGTCAGGAAAATTGGCACATTTCTCTTCTTATTCAAGCTTATTAAGGCCATGCTCTTTCAATTCTTTTTCCTCATAAATACCTGCTTCACTTCATGCATGCATTTTGCTTCCGATTGAAACTTTTAGTACAATGATGAACTGCTTGTGTTTGTGTTTTTCTTTGCTAGAAAATGCATATACAGAAAGGATACAAGTTTGGTTTAATGTTAGGCCAATAACTCTAACAGAAAACTCTTCAGAACAAAAGCAGTGTAGGCATTTTTCCCCAAATAAATCATGTTTGCAATCAACTGATAGTGACAAAGAGATACAAGAATTATGTTTGAGAAAGCATATTTATTATTATGAAGTTTTCAATAAATAGGGCAAAGAACAAGCTGTGACGAATTATGTTTTACTTAGGAGTACATTTTCAAAATTGTTAATAAAAGGAATATTGACTTCAAATGAAAGTCATAGTACTTAGTTATTTTTTATATACATCATCAAGAGAGAATGACTACAAATAGGTTTTACCCCAGTACTTTATACAAGCAGAAATAATGGACTTAAATTTTCCAATGAGTAGGAGTGAATTCTCATGTAACCAAGTTAATGAAACTAAATAAAGCATCACCACAGATATAAAGAATAGTTTGGTAATATGTCCTTTTCTACGTGATTTTTCAAACTTTTTTTTTTATTCAATCAGTTCAAGTGTGCAACATATAGAACCTATGGTATCTTTCATTTACCCAAAAGGAGAAAATAGCTACATATTTTCTGGCAGCCAGGATCATGCTGCCTTGGTTTTAGGAATAGGAAGAATGGAGTTTTGTCCTTCGCATTTGGAAAGTACATTGTGGAAATGTGAAAGTTCTACTGAGTGTCTCATTTTATATTTTTCAACTATCCAAACTCCCATATTGAGAGCCTGTCTGTACACAGATTCATTTGTTTAGGCCAGAGGAGCTGGCTTTCTCACCAAAAGTCATTCAAAATCATCAGGACTTTTAAACCTTAGGCAAGGCAAATAAACTTCCAGTTCCACAATATCCATAGTTTAAAAGGGATGAAGGGTTTCTTCACAAATACTCAAAGATATTTAGGAACTCATTTCACTCATCCTGAATCATCCTGGTAAGTTTCCCTTCTAAACAGAATATACATTGGTGGCGATATTCTATCTCCCTGCTGTTATTTCAAAAGTAGTTTCTTTACAGTTCTGTTATAGTGCTTGAGAATGATCTATATTTGTTTTTGGCTTTAGTTTTGGTGACATTTTGAAGAGGACAGGGCATTTTTGGTGAGGTAGAACTGAATTCCAGATTTACTACTCTTTGTGACTTTGGACAAGCTTCCTAGACTTTCTGAATCTCCGTGTTCTCATTTATAAAACCAGTGGAATAAAATCATTCCTGCAATGCTGGAAGTAAAAAGGTCAGCATTGTACCCGGCACTTAGCAACTTTTTATTATCATTATCTCGAGTAAATGAAATGAAGACCAACACTGAATTACAGGCATCCATGAAGATGTACAATTTTGAGGCATAAGAAATGACGAATGAAATGTCCAGGAATTTTTCAAATTAAAAAAATGTTTTTCAGATCTCCAAAATATCCATTGATGTATGGGATTATTACAATAAAATTTGGAACAACAAATTTGCATAAAAAAGAGCATTTGTTTAGCCCTTGGACTCATAAACTGTGTCCATTAAGAATTTCAGAAACTTCTCTATTTAAACTTTTCTGAAACTGTGATTCCTTGTTCCACTTTTTTTTTTTTTTTCCCCTTCAGAGAACCCTTATATCAAGCAAGTAAAAGACGATTTACCCAGAATCATTCTAGTGTGTCACAGTTCTATTTAGCATTGTGTTGAATAGAATGACAGCTCACAAATCCCAACCCTGTTTTTTGGTCAGGGTTTTCGGTCCACAGTTCAAATGAAACTTCAGCATTTTCCTTAATGCCCAAAGTAATTTGGCAAACAGAATTTGAGAAAAGAACATTTTTGCTTCTGCTATGCAAAGCCCATATGCTCCATAAATATTATTTAGCATCTCCATGGTGCATTCTGTGTGCACTCTGCTTTATAATCATTGCTATGGCCATTAGCATAAAAATGCTTTTCTCCAGTCTTTTTTTTCCATGCTTTGGCTTTGAAATTTTATCCTTATTCATAGTTCAAGAACTTTGCAAACAAATAAGATGCTGCACAGAATACTGTAGGCAGCTTCGATCCCAGTACTAATCTGCAATTTGTAGCATGAAATGAAAGTTAAGCAAGCATATGGCCAAAGAATGGAGCACAAAGAATATTATGCCATGAGACATAAGAATGGAAATATTTATTAAGGTCATTAATTATAAAAGTATCATTTATCTTTCTCTTACAAAATTTAAGGCTGATCACAAAAGTAAACTTGTTTGTCCTGTGTGTGTATGTGTATTATATACATATATAAGACATTTTATATTTACATATACACACATATATAGTCTTGTTATGTTTCTTTTTTACTTTTATATTGATTATATTTTTTATACAAAAGGTAATAGAAATATGTGAGGGAAGTGGCAAAATAAAGGCAAGGATGAGATTAGTTTGGAGAAATGTATATATAGACTCTTTTGTAGTTTATAAATGTGGTGTAAACATTTGTTGGGAGACAAAGCAAAAAGAGGACCCAGTCTGCCACAAAAGCCATGGTGCCCATGGGAAAAATAAAAACAAGCCAATTGCTCTGCACAGATTTTCCTGATTCTGACACTTGAGGGAAGCTCTTTCTGTGAATTATCTGAAAGATAAATGAGGAAGAGGAGACAAAGAATAAGTTTTTTATAGATTTTGATCATTAAGATTACACACAAAATATATAACTACTAATGAGTCAGCTGCTTTTTCTAATACTGGTGTCTTACACAAATTTAAAAAAATACATATCTTTGAGTCAAATCTTGCTTTATAGAATATTATTACCATATTGTAAAGCTGCATTTATATTAGTAGAGGCATTCTTATTTCACTTAACAGACATAATTCTAAAGATTTGAGTGAGAATAAAATTTTGGTAAAGAGATTCTATATTTTAAATAAGGTGTTTTTATTTAAAATCTCACCATTGTATCCTTTGGTATACAGAAGTTCTTAATTTTAATAAAGCCTGCAGAAAGGAAAAAGAAAAAGACAACCAACTCAATTTTTGTTAAAAGGCAAAATTGTTACCTCATCAAAGGTGATAACCAAATAGCTCATAAATCCATCCACATATGCTTAGTGTCATCGGTTGTTGGGAAATATAAATTAAAACAACTACCAGATATACTATACATCTACCATAATTACTAAAACGAACTGAAAAAAGTACACGTACATTTATTAAAAGAAACATATACAAGGATATTAATGGCATTTATCGTACTAGCTTCAAAGTAGGAACCATCCAAATGTCCATCACCAGTGTCATGGTTAAATGTATTGTGGTATATTCATTCAATGAAATCGATGTGTCAGTAACATTTCACAAACTCCAGTTACACAAAACAGTATCAGTGACTCTCACAAACATAATGTTAAGAAGTCAGACTTGGGACTTCCCTGGCGGTCCAGTGGTTAAGACCATGCTTCCAACTCAAGGGATGCGGATTTGATCCCTGGTCAGGGAACTGAGATCCCACGTGCTGTGTGGCATGGCCAAAAAAAAAAAAAAAAAAAAAAAAAAGGAGTGCACTGTTTAAAAAGTCAGACTTGAAAAAGAGCATACTGCAGGGTTCCATTTATATGAAGTTCAAAAACAGGTATCACTAATCTTATGGGGAGAGAAGAGAGCAGTGGTTACCTTTAAGTGATGACTGGGGAATACTGACAGGGAGGAAACATGAGGGAGGCTTCCAGGGTGCTGATAATTTTTGACTCATAGCTGTGCACATTATAAAACGTCATCTAGCTGTTCACTAGATGTACAGTTTTCTGAAACTTAATATAGGCTCTTGAAAATCTCAAAAATAAGGGGAGATCCTATATAGAATAAATCACAAGTTTGTTAATAAAGCAAAAATAAAATATAAAGAATTAGAGCCTTAGAAGTGTGTGCTTCTTTGCTGTGTAATGCAGTTTCTCAGGGTTATTCTGTTGGCTATCGTTTGTATCCACCCTTCTTATAGCACTTATGCCACGGTATTATATTCATCTGTTTACATACTTCTTAGTTTTGGTTATCCTGGAAATTTCTCTTGGGAAGGGAAAAAAGTACTACAAACACCTGAAATTGTTAGATTTCTATTCTGTACTGTTTAGAAAGGGGCAGCGTCAAAGCAAGGCCTGCCATTCCTGCGGCCTGTACTAAAACCTCTCCAGCCGGCCCCAGTCTCTTGGTGCTGAGCAATCATCACCGAGCCCCCATCAGCCAGTAAGTTGTACTCCATGTTTCTTCCCTCAAACCCTAACCCACTCCTACCACCATCAAGATTGGGGAAGGTTTGGAGCCGAAAGCCAGTCAGATTACCTCTCTTGAAATTTTGTTCAGGAGGCTTAGGATTAGAAATCAGTTGACTGTTTTTTTTTTTTTTTTTTTTTTTTTTTTTTTTTTTTTTGTGTGTGTGTGTGTGTGTGTGTGTGTGTGTGTGTGTGTGTTTTCTCCTTGCTGAAAACGAGGGGAAAAAAAATTTCCTACACTAAGACCCTTGTTTTTCTGACAAGTGTACAGTGGAGCAGAAAGGCCAGTAAACATATAGAATTAAGAATGAAACAGAAATAAAGATGAGACCATGTTACCGTGAGAGCTGGAAGAAAGTAGCTTCCTTTGTTTATAACTTTATTTTTCTCCTTCTAGTTACATGTGAGGCCAACTGCATTTCCCTTCTCAAACCAGTAGCTGCATCATTTTAATTCGATGTGGCTTCTCCATGCTTCTGTTACTTGCAAAACAAGCAAACAAACCATAAACCCTCCTTTAAAACACATATATGCTGTTTCAATCAATTAATTTGCTGAGGCTTGGAAATTTGACCTATATGTGTAAATTTACTTTTTAACTTTATACTTTGTTGATTTTATTCATCTGAATTTAAATAAAGTAGCATCATAATTTCTCATCTCTCTCAGATTAACCATAGAACAAAATCTGGTTTACTAGAAGATGAATTTCTTGAAAGCAGGGAAATCTTATTCTAAATTTTATCACCAATATTTAGTGGGGCTTGATGTTAAAGAAAGCTTCCAATAAATACTTACTAGAAAAATGAATTATCCTGACATGCAGAAAGTCTACTTAACTGTGGAAAGTAGGAGAGTCCTCTGCAAGGTATGGTGGTGGCAGTGGCTGTTAAAGGGGAAGACTTTAGGGTGAAACCTTGCGTAATTGGTAAAGTGTGAAATAAATCTTTAACAGGAATGAGGTGGGCATAGCTTTGATTATTTTCTTCCCCCAAGAAACTGGCTCTATAGCTCCAAAAATAACATCAATTTTAAAAGTTTATTTGCTGTCCAAATAGTAACCAACATCCTTTTTTTTTCTTTCTTTCTTTTGTTTTTACATTCATAGAATCAAAGTACAAAATGTAGCCATTAAAAGAGGCTGTTTGGACGTTTACGTTTGAAAAACAAATTTCCTCTCTTATTTCTGCTTATCCTCTAGAATGCCTAATTTGAAGGCTCATGATTTGCTGAGGCAATGCAGCAGCCTGAGCTGTGCATAGCAGCTGCATGTTTATGTCTGATCCACAGACAGGAGGATGTGTCCATAAAACATGAGAATGTGATTATCAGAGCTTTGAAATGAGCAATACTGGGTAAGCAGGCACAAGATTGGCTGCGCCGGACCTACCATGGGCCCTGGATGCCAAAAATAGTGCAAGACACACACTTAATTTCAATTTTAATTTCCAATAGGCTTAATTGATTTAAAACTGATATACAACCACGAGTTACTATTTACTCCACTTCTATTCAGTCAGTCTTTTACTTAAACCCTATTGTTTCCTAAAGATACGGAGAGCCTGTACCAAAATGTTAAATAAGGCATACATTCTTATAAAGCCATAAGTACTATCTCCCCTCTGTTTTAATCAGACTTTGTTGTTGTTTATTGCAAGGAAAAAATATAGATAGATTTAAGACATAGGGAGATAAAATAATGAAATGGAATAAGGCATAGTTCTAAACTGCAGGGTCCAAAGCACACTGATATATCACAGTCATTCCTGAGGTATGTCATAATGACTTTACTACAGATAGTGGTCAACTGACTGAAAATTTTATATGATTTCCTTTTCAAAATACATTCTGTATTTTGAAGTTATATTTTTGTGATGTTTTTCTAATTCAGTTGTATTTTTCACATCTTCTTTGAGAGAAGCTGAAGTCGTGGTTAGACACCAGGTAAAGGTAAGGTGAGGGGAGTAATCACATTATATGAAAAGTGAACTTCATTCTTCATTTATCTGACAAGAGAGGTTTTCAATCATTGATATGAAGGGTTTCAGGATTTCATTAGTGTCAATCTTTATGTCTAAATACATCCGTAAAGTCCACTGCAGACACCTCTCATTTTTTCTCAAAAGATTATAGCCTAACTGAAATCAACTTGATGTCCAGTGTTTTGGGGAAAGTAGGTTTTTGACATGACCAGGTTATGTACAAATCTCGTATAATTTTATTAAATCATAAGATCTATTTTATCAAATCTTATGATAAGATTGCTTCCTAAAAGTCTTTAGACAATGTAAGGACTTTGGGATTTGAAGGCATTGCCCCTTGAGAATGCAGGGCTGATGTGAATAGAACAAAGGTTGACGCTGCCTTTTCCCACTGTACTGGAAGTGCTATTCCACACGAGGTACATAGGGCATATATAGCATAAGTGATATGGATATGACACTGTGAAATTCTCATGGTCATTTTTCCTTTGTGTCTTCTGAATATTCAAAAAAATGTTTTTCCCAGCATTTTGGCCCCAAGTTGTCTCTTCCTTCTAAAGAGGACCAATGTATTCAGTACGTAGATGTTGTAACACAAAACATGGATAAATAACCTGATAAAAGATTATCATTGTTGCCTTTGTTGTTGTTCTTTTTGCTATATCTCAGTGCAAGAGACAGTTTATGTTAGAAGTTAATGTTTAAAAGTTTAATGGTTAGAAGTTTAGTTGAATTTTCTAGAGTTCATAATTTGTGAGGTCAATACAAAGGAATGTTTTATATCCAAACTGTACTGAAACTTTAGCAGCTGAGATGATTAGAAAAGAATTTAAAGATAGGTATTGCTCAGAAGACACCAAGTTCTTTAGAAGGATGTGGTGGGTTTTAAGTCGACTCACTTTTCTACAGTTCAATATATGGTAATTGTATGATTTTAAAGTTTTGGTTTTGAGTAGAGGATGCAATGATTTGTTCTGGGGAGCAAAATGATGTAACGATTTTGTTGTCAAGTAGATTTAGATTTTTAACCTTTTCTATTTACTAAATGGGTCAGGAAACCTATTAATATTTCAGTATTTTGGCCAAAATAAGGATATTATGTCTAATTCATAAAGTTTATTATGATAAATAAAATAAGCTATATAAGGCATTTAAAACCGCTAGCATAGGGCTTACCTGGTGGCGCAGTGGTTGAGAATCCGCCTGCCAATGCAGGGGACACGGGTTCGTGCCCCAGTCCGGGAAGATCCCACATGCTGCGGAGCAGCTGGGCCCGTGAGCCACGGCCGCGGAGCCTGCGCGCCTGGAGCCTGTGCTCTGCAACGGGAGAGGCCCGTGTACCGCAAAAAAAACCCCCAAACCTATCATATAGTTAGTAATCAATAAATGTTTGTTTATATTTTTCCTCATAATTAAAAAAATAATACTTGTATCAATATAATCTCACACATAAACATCATTATAATCTCACACATAATCTCTGTGCTATAATAATATTAGGTAATAAGAGTGAAAAAATATTGATAATATTTATTGCACTGAGAAGAGCATTTAATGTGGATTTCTCTTTTGATCTTCACCATAACCTTAAGAGATAAGTGCAATTTTTGTCTCACTTCACAAAAGAGAAAACAGAGGAGAAAGATTTCATAACTTGTTCAAGAGCACACAATTTATCAATGGTGGAGGGAGTATTTAATGTTGGCAATTTGACTCTACAACCTGTAACCTATACACATACCACATCTAGAAATATAATAGCCTGGCTGTAGAAAAATAAAAATAAATTTTAAAAAGAATTGCAAAGACATGGCTAAGAGAATTGGGATGGATATAGAACTTCATACTTCTAAGCACCTACTTTAATACCCCACTTTACAATTGTTATTAAACCCATCGGAGAATTTTTCATTCATTTTCTGGTTTAGGTTTTAGAATTTCCATCTTCTTACAATTTTCTTTCCTCTGTTAAGTTTCCCTATCTGATTATACATTAAGGCTGTACTTACTTTAGCTTTTTAAATATTTTTGAAGTTTACTTTTTTAACACCTTTTTAAGGCAAAATTTATATGCCATACAATTCATGCATTTAAAGTATACAATTTTATTTTTTTAAGTAAACTCAGAGCTGTGCAACCATCACCACAATTCAAGTTTGGAACATACCAAACTGTGTAAAAGAAACCCCGTAGCCGTTGTCAGTCATTCCTCATTTCCCAATACCACCCCGTGGGCAACCACTGATCTACTTTCTCTGTCTATGGGTTTGCCTTTTCTGGATACATAATATAAATGGAATCATAAAACACATGATCTTATGTGACTGCCTTCCTTCACTTGGTGTAATATTTTTAAGTTTCATCCACATTATAGCAAGTATCAGTACTTTATTCTTTTTTGGTGCCAAATAATATTCCATTGTATGTGTATTTCACATTTTATTTATCCATTTATCAGTTAATAGACATTTGGGTTGTTTCTACATTTTGGTTATTATGAATAATGCTGTCAAACACATTGGTGGGCAAGTTTTTGTGTTTATATTCTTAAAATTTTTCTTGCATGTATACCTAGGAGTGGAATTGCTGTTGTAACAAATTACCACAAATATACTAGCTTAAATCAATGCAAATGTATTATCTTACAGCTCTAGAAGTCATGCGTTTCACGGGGAGAAATTCAAGGTGTCAGCAGGGCTATGTTCCTTCTAGAGGCTCTCGGAGAGACTCTGTCATTCTTGCCTTTACTAGATTTTGGAGGCCATCTGTATTCATTAGCTCCTGTGCCCTTTTTTCATCTTCAAAGCCAGCAAGGTATTATGTTTAAATCTCTGAGTCTTCTGCTTCCCTGCTTCACTTTTAAAGGCCCTTATGATTACACTGGCCCAACTAGAGAGTTCAGAATAATCTCAAATCCCTTAACTCCATTACATCTGCAAAGTCCCTTTTGCCATGTAAGATAAAATATTTACAGATTCTGGAGGTTAGGCCATGCATGCCTTTGGGTAGGAGGCATTATGCTGCATATACCACAGTGGGTCATATGGTAATTCTATGGTTAACATTTTAGGGATTGCCTGTTTTCCAAAGTGGCTGCTTTTTTACATCCCCACCTGCAATATGTAATGGTTTTAATTTTTCTACATCCTCACCAACACTTGTTTATTGTCTATCTTTTTGATAATAGTTATCCTAGTGGGTATGAAGTCGTATCTTCTTGTGATTTTGATTTGCATTTTCCTAATGAGTAATGATATTGTTAATCCATTAACGTGCTTATTGGCCTTTATTTCTTTTATAGAGAAATGTCTATCATACCCTCTGTTTATATTTTAATTGGGTTATTTGTCTTCTTATTTTTGAATTGTAGGAGTGAATGATTTATATGTTAGGATATAAGGCCCTTATCAGATACATGATTTGCCAATATTTCTCCCAGTATACAGTTTGTATTTTTGCTCACTTGATGGTATTGTTTGTAATACTAAAGTTTTCAGTTTTGAGCAAGTCTAATTTATTCAGTTTTCTTTTGTCACTTATACTTTTAAGTTGTATTTAAGAAACCATTGCCTAACTTAAATTCATGAAAATTTACAGCTATATTTCCTGTAATTCTTTGAGCATATTTTTCTTTAGTTACTTTAACATATTTATTATGATTTCTTTAAAATCTTTGTCTTTTAAGTCTAATATTTTGCCACCTTAAATTGATTACTATTGACTTTTTTTTTATCTTGAGTATAGGTCATATTTTTTATAGGTTTTGATTGTGCACTAACCCTGCTGATAATTCATTGTGGGAATTCTTGTTTCTCTTATCTTCCTGTAATGATTTTTGTTTTAGACAGTCATTCTTTTACCAGTTGATCACTTTTCACTTGTCCAGACTTGATCTTTTTCTTTATTAAAGCTATTAATATTTCTGGAAAGCCCAAAGAATTTTCAGGACTTTCTAATTTGGAGATACTAACCATCCAAATCTTGGTTCCTCTTTGGTACTTCAGGTTTGATTTTAGGCTTCATTTGGGTAGATCCAGAATGAACCCTATTCTGCAATATAGTCTTTATTCCTAAGGCTTAGCTTTTTTGATGTCTCAGATAAATTCCTGTGGCATTCATGCAGGTTTTATAAATATCTCCACTTTAACCAGGCTCAACCTCCAGTGTTGCCCTCTACTCCTTCACACTCATATGCTTGTTACATTTTCAACTGTATCAGCTGCTTTTTGGAAAGCTTTGTGTAATCTCATCCTGCATGTGTACAACCCTAATCCAGGAAATTGCAGGGAAACCTAACACAGACTCTGGCACCTTCCCTTGTACACCTCTTAGCTGCTTTGTTTTGCCCTTTCAGCTTCAAATTCTGAACTTCCTCCAGTAGAAATGCTGAGCCCTGCTTAGATTCTAACTCTCTGTGTTATAGTTGGAAAATTGTCCCCAATAAAGAATAAAAGCAATTATACAGATCACTCAAAATTTCTTTCTTCTCAGGAATTATACTATTCTAATGCCTCTTGTTCAATGTAGGAAAACTTTTTTGACATATACATTTTGCCCAGGATTATGGCTGTTTACAACTAGAGGACTAGTCCATTGTCAGTTACTCTATCATAACAGGAAGTCAGACAGAAACTTTTGATAAATATTTTAAATTATAGCCATCTCAACATTTCTGAATGTTGGATATCCTGTTACCTTTTCTCAGATATATGGTAATTTCTATTGACTTAAATTTCATTGTCTGATATGTTTTAGGTAGATAATTTCATACCAATGCTTATAGTGAATATACTGAAACATTTTAAAAACTTTTAAGTGGCAAACAGGGATCCGAATCTAAGTTAAATTATAACCATGTGTGCTTGTAGCAATACAAATGCAATATATATATATATAATGCCTAAATCTCTGTGTGTGCAAGTAAAAGACAAATAATTCACCATCTCTGATGGGCGGAGGCAAATATCTTTGGAAACGAATTTTAAATACATCCTTATCTTGTTAAATTGGAACAAGATGATGTGGGATAAATACTTTACTGAATCCCAGAAATGATGTAATTATCATGCTTTCTAGAAAGGGATCATACTATAAGTGCCGCCAGCCACGGCGGGTCCTCAAAGTGCAGCAACAATCGGCGAGAGGGGGTAGGGAACTGAAAGCACCAAGGTATGGGATCAGAAGGGCACAGACAACTGATGGTTGCAAGGCAAATTTAATAACGAAGCATAGCCATATATATACCCCTAAAGCAGGGACTTTGCATAGTCATTGTAAAGCAGAAACTTTGCATAACCTTTGTTCTGTGGAACTAGTCTTTCATCTTAGGCTTAGTCGCCACCTTATCTGCATCAGCGTGTCTATCGCTTGTTCCACAAAGGCACCAATTTCCCCTCCAGGATTGCTTTTCCTAACTTTAGGGAACAACCAGGGACTCTCATTAACTGAACAGGTCCCTGGAGCGATCTGGCCAAAGGCCATCTCCTTTTTTACGTTCATACCATAAAGTCCAGGATGCATACCAAGGAGAGTACAAGGCTTATGAGGGTCTTAATGGCGCATTCCTCAGAGGGCAATGCTCGCCACATATAAGTACCTCAGTTTGACTCTTTTCTCACTTAACAGGTGTTAAATACCTTTCTAAGCCAGCACATGTAGATTTATAGTATTATTTTAGGAAAGCTTCGTAAAACTCCATTGTATCAATATACCATGAAAATGTTATCTAATTCTCTTTTGATGGACATTTAGACTACTTCTAGTTCTCTATTATTATAGTTATCTAAAAAAGGAGACATTCTTATACCTACATCTGTGTGTACTTGTGTGTATATTTCAGAAAGAAACATTCTAGAAATGAAATTGTTGTGTAAGAACCTTAGGCATATTTTGAAATATGACACATAGTGACATGCTGCACTTTCAAAATTTTGTAGTGATTTACATTCCCACAATGCTAATCTAACAATAAATATTTAGGTATTGTTAGATAAAAGGTGTCTACCAGTAAAGTAGAGTGACTCCTTCAAAAGATAAACTGGCATTTGATAGGCTTTTCATTTTACCAGTCTATTAGAGGGGACAAAAGACTATCTTATTATATTATATTATTTAAGTATTTCTAATTTTATATAAGTTTTTATGTTTAATATCTATATGTATTCCTTTGTAAATGTCTTTTAAACTGTTTTTCTACTGAGTTATTGTATCTTCTGTGTGTTGGTGTATCCTGGATACAATACTTACTGTATACCTTTGGTAAACTAATTTACTTATTTAAAAA
Organism: Kogia breviceps; assembly: GCF_026419965.1. Taxonomy (NCBI): domain Eukaryota; kingdom Metazoa; phylum Chordata; class Mammalia; order Artiodactyla; family Physeteridae; genus Kogia; species Kogia breviceps. The sequence goes on along the minus strand of NC_081317.1, from coordinate 49,397,973 downwards.
TTCAGTATCCTCATTTATAGAGTAAGAAAAATAATAGTGCATTCTTCATCATATTAATATTATACTTAAAGAAGATTGCAAATGCTTAATAAATATTACCTATTTCTAAACTTTAAAAAATCCTCAGTACATTAAGCATGATAACTGTGTATTTCATATGTACATCAAATAATTCGTTTAAAAAATGCTTTCTTTTGTAGGCCTTAAAATACATTTTAGTTTGGTTGTATTCAATTTATCCATCTCTCCTTATGGATTTCTGATTTTTATGTTATTATTTTGAATGACTTTCCATTCTAATCTCAGAAATATATTTAATCATGTTTTATTCCAATAATTTATGATTTATTTTTTATAGTAATATGTTTGATACACATGGACTTCATTTTCTATGTGTGTGTGTATAAGGACAAAGTTAGATATCTAACTTTAATTTTTAAATTTTTATCATTATCCAGTTGTTCCAAGTCTGGATTCTCTTTCTCCTCATTCTTTTTAATTTTGTTTCTTTTTTGGGGGGTCTTCTTATACTGGTAAACAATGTATCTTTAATTACTCTAATTTTATAATATATACTAATATCTGAAACAGCTGCTTCCTCATTTCTCTTTACTTTAGAATTTTATTGACTATTCTCGTGTGTGTGTGTGTGTGTGTGTGTGTGTGTGTGTTTCCAGGTAGACTTTTAAATCATTTCCTCAAGCTCCAAAATATACTTAAATTTTTTCTTTGAAGTCGCATTAAATTTATAGATTTAGGAGAACTAATGTTTTTATACTATTGAGTTCTCTGATCTGAGAAAAATGTTATATTTTTCCCTTTTTATTAATTTTTTATTTATGTACCTCAGCAGTATTTAACACCCTCTTTGTATATATTATAAACATTTCTTCTCCATTTCCTCTCAAATATTTCACTAGTTTTTGCTTATCTAAAAAGTTAATATGATCTTTTTGAATTATAGCAATAAACTTACTACCATTTGTCATTTAAAATATATTTTTATATACCTTTCACAACCAGCCATCATACTAATGTTTTATATTTTTACATTTCCTTACAGTTTCCTAGCTACTTCTCTTAAGGTTTCCAAATATACAGTCAAATCTTCTACCAACTATGATAATATTATGTTCTACTTCTACTATCTCTTTCTTAGGGAGATAAAGTATACATTTAATTATATGTTTTTAAGATATTAATGAGGTGTTTATCTAGGGTCATATCAGCACTAAGCCTGTGACCATGTGTTACTCAGTTTGACCTATTAATTTGATGTATTCTATTAATAAATTTCCCCAAATTGACATAGTTTTACAGTTTTTTAAAGGAAACCTGCTTTCCGTTTCAGTGCTAGATATTGACACAACTACTCTTTTAAATTTCTTCATTCTATAGCTGATAATCTTCAATTTTGCATCTGTAGCGAGGTTCATATCTAAATTATTCTCTCTAATTCCAAAGTATGTTAATCATTAGTATTTTGTATTTAGAATTCCCACTCTCCATCTTTTTCTCCTCATCTTTCTCTTCTTAATGGTAGTAACCAGACAAAATAATTGTGTTTTCTCTCTGTTCGTTACTCCTCCTTGAATGGAAGTCCTTTCTTTCTATATGCTTGAGAATTCCCTGTGTACTCTCTTTTGCTCTCATTTTGCAATGTTTCTATTAGAACTTATTAGTTAAAAGACTGGATTTTGATTGTTCAATACATCTCTTGCTTGGAGGGCAAGGAATGAAAGGAAATGAGCTAGAGCACAGAAGTTTCAGTTTAGATATGTTATCTTAAGATTAACACTTTTCTGCAAAATATGACAGATCCTCTGTTTCCCCTGGCATTTGATATATATATATTTTTTGATTGGAAATAAGTACTGAGGCTTGCATTAAACACATATTACACATACATCTTCTGTTTGGTCATTTGCTGTATATTTAAGTCTGCTGTTTATCTCTGCAAAATGAAGTTAAATATGTACTTCTCTCACCTGTCTTCTTTAAAAAGTCTCAAAATTCTTACTTGGATAGCTAGTTGTGTGGGTAGCAGGTAGTGGGGGAGGGGACAGGGAGGAGAAACAAGAAGGTGGGTGTGCCGCCTCAGGAGCAAGGAAGGAAGGAAGGTGACCTAACTTCATCTACTTGTCAGTTAGAGCTCTGTATATACTGGAAATTATTTAATAAACCTAATACTATGTGGGAATCACTGATTGTGAAAGTCTAATTTAAAAATCTGGTCCTGTATGTTAGCTCATCTCTATTTCCCTCCTTCCTGAAATCTACAGTAATCTCAGGGGTTTCTGGTTCTTTTCAGTGCATGGTAGTATATTCTTTTCTTAAAAAAAAAAAAAAAAAAAAAAAAAGATAAAACAAAATCATCTAATGTAAATTCTATGTTCTTAAATGGTAATGGGGTTTTACTCTTTTTCTCATATCACTAGCCACTACTTTTTCTTTTTTTCTGTTTTTTCCTTTATACATAAAGCCTCACTTTTGAGACTTATGTTTCTACTCTTCTCTCTACATCCCTTTCCTCTTTCTGTTACATTCCTAACAAGACCCAGGTTATAATGGAAATGTAGTAGATGAAGAAGTTGACATGGCCATGATTGGAGCTTGAGGGATCTGCACAATCCAGTGAAGTTTAGATAAAAGAAGAGAAATAGGAAACTGGAGAGTGGAAAAAAAACCCTGAAAACTCTGGAAATTTGTAAGCGGATTCCCTGATAAATAGCTCAGATTTGTATTTAAAATGAAAATATTTATTGAGTGCTTATTTGGTGCCAGAAATTATACCAAAGGCTCATTTTATAATTTCCTTGTGAAGGAAATTTCATAACATATTAGTAGGCTGATTGAAAGATACAGGGTTGGCTGAGCCAAGCCTTTTCTAATGGTCCAGATTTCTTCTGATGACAACTAACAATGTAACTATGCCAAAAACAAGCTAAAAGAATATACATCCAACCATCCATTCATCCAATAATCAAATGTTTATTGAGCAGCTCTTAAGTGGCACACATGAGATTTATGTATGTTGGAGAATAAATGGGTATTATTTATGTCTTCAAAAAGCTTATAGTCTAGGGAGAGACAATGAAATATAAGCATACAAATAAGTATATTATTATAAGTTGTCATAAATACTGTGAAGGAAGGAAATGTGGGCTTCCAGTTGTTTTGGGTGACAGTGGAAGAGAGACATCATTCCCAATGAAACTATATGATTATAGTCATGCTGTGTTGATTGAAGAAAAGAAGGACAAGTGCCCACCACCAAAAAGATTAGAAAGAAACTTTACAACAATATGTTAAAATGTTTTGTTGTGCCTGGTCAGACTAGTTTTGTGCTTAGAAACAGCATTTTATTTAATAGTTTCTTTATAGTATAATTCCTTTGAATAGTTATAATGCTGGTGGAATTCAAAATATTGTAGTACATTTGAGTACTGAACAATAGTGCAACATATTTTTTATGAGGAAAAAGCACTGAGGAGAAATAAAAGAGCTCCATAAGTAACCCAAATGTGGGCTTCCCTGGTGGCGCAGTGGTTGAGAGTCCGCCTGCCGATGCAGGAGACACGGGTTCGTGCCCTGGTCCAGGAAGATCCCACATGAGGCGGAGCAACTAAGCCTGTGAGCCATGGCCGCTAGGCCTGCGCGTCCGGAGCCTGTGCTCCGCAACGGGAGAGGCCACAACAGTGAGAGGCCCGCATACCGCAAAAAAAAAAAAAAAAAAAAAAAAAAAGTAACCCAAATGTGTGACGGAGAAAGGAGCTCACCCCTTCCAGTACTTTAGGTAGTAGAATGTCCTTGTAACACCATTGTAACACCAGTTGAAAAGGGAATCAATGAGTGCTACACGATTTAAGTGGCAGGTGCAAGAGTATATATTATTCCTATTCATCATTTCAACAATGGCAGAAGAACCATGTTAAACTTATGGATATCTTTTCTTCAGCATATATTTGGCAAGAGCCCACAAGTGGTATGTCTTGCTACTTGGAGAAAAAGAAAACTATGGGGCTACTTTCCCAACTAGTGTATTCAGCTGATTTTCTGTGGCAGAAGAAAATGCAGACTGATTGTTCAGCCCCCAAATGAGTGTGTCTCAAACTTACTCATTCTACAAATGAGTGTCTGACACATAGCTGCCTTCAATAAATGCCATAGGGATAAATGAGAAAAAGAAAGAAGAGAAAATAAGAGGAATGGGAAGACAGAACAGAAATAACAAAAATTTGGAGTACTTAAGGCATTATTTTTATCCAGTTTGGGTGACGTATAATTAACACATAACATTTTATAAGTTTAAGGTGTACAACATAATGACTTAATAATATATGTCGGTATTGTGAAATAATTACCACAATAGGATCTTTTAAGATTTACTTCCTTATTCTCTTTAAAATATACAATACGGTATTGTTAACTATAGTCACCATGCTGTATATTACATCCCCAGAACTTATTTACCTTATACCTGGGAGTTTGTACCTTTTGACCACCTTTGTCCATTTCACCCTCCCCCACCCCCACCCCCCCCACCCCGCACCTCTGACAAGCACCAATCTGTTCTCTGTTTCTGTGAGTTTGGCTCTTTTAGATTCCACATATAAGTTAAATCATACAGTATTTGACTTTCTCTGACATTATTACTAATTTGAAGTAACAAATATGTGATTGTACCACAGGGGGAGAGAAGGAAGGGAAGATAACCCGGGAGACTATTACATGTCCTCAATTAGCAAGTTCAGAAATAACCCAAGGTGATCTTGTGTTTGGATCTATATAGGGTATGTGTTATGTTAATGGTGTTGGAAACAAAATAGGACATATTCCAAAAGATGCATACCACTTAAAAAACAGAAATGTTGGAAAAGGTTAACAGATGTATATAATCAAAATGAAAGTGAGTATATCTGTATGACACTTTGACAGTCTTCCAAATCATCTCTATTTTTCTCTCTCTCTCTTTCTGAGTAAGAAGCATATTGAGAAAATATTCATGCAAGATAAAGAGTATGTCTTTATCTTTTCTTTTGAACAGCACTGTAGGTGTGGCAGGGACACCCATGGAAACATAGCATGACTAGATGTCTTAGTGAAGTTTCTGAATGTTTAAACATTTAAAATTTAAGAGCTCCTTGGTATGAGAGTCTAATTCATTTTGGCAGTTGACAGTTTGCTGGCAGTTTACACTTGGTAAGTGCACCTGACTGTCAGTCTGTTTTCACAAGCTACCTATCTGTCACATTGTGATTGGCCTTGGCTATCTTTTTAATATTATTTTCCTCTTGGAGATTTAAAGAGACTGTGTGGTGAAAGGCCATGTAATCAGTCTTTGTGATGACACCATGCCTGCACTCTAGATATCAAAATAGTAAGAAAAATACATGCTGGTTCAGAAATTGTGATTTAAGTTACAATCTAGCACTGAATGCACATTGAACTTCAGGCACTTGTTAGCAATTTGTGGTTTTGTGTTTGTTTGTTATTGTTCATAATTTAGAATCTAGTCTTCCACAATAAAAGTAATGCAAGAAATAAAAATGATGTAAAGATATATGGAGAAAATTATTTGTAATCCTAAGAAGGATTACAATCCTTCTTAATGATAACCCTCCCAAGAAGTTCTGTGAAAGTAGATTTAAATGGTCCTGAGATCTGTTATATGATAGCCAGTGAAGGACAGGGAGAATCCTGATATCCTTGTGATGATACTGCTAGCACAATTGCACATAGCTTCTGTGACTCCAAATGTAAGCTACACTGTGAAGACTGGTACAACACCATGAAAGAAAAGGTTCAGAGAAGAAAGGCAAAGAGTCAGAAAGCTCTTGGGTCATTACATAAGACATTCTATTCCTTGACAATATAGCCTGCAAATGCAGTAGAATAGTTACATGCTGTAGAGGGCAGCTTGACTATTTGGGGAGTGTTAAGTAAACAGGCATCATCACAAGCAGTATGTCTTGCACCACATAAGAGTTGAGAGATGTAGCAAGAGCAAAGAAAGGAGGTTTCACCTCAAAATTTACCTCACACAGAACTAGTCTGGTATGAACATAACTTCTCAGCCTTAGTAAATTGAATAATAAGTCTTCTCTGAAAGCTTTTAAAATGCCTGGCCTAGCATATAATTGGAAAAGTAAGATTGGAAATATGATTTTCATATCACCAACAAGTAGACTTCCTAAAGTTTTTTTTTCACTACAAATTTTTTCAACAGAAGTTAAGGCTGTTAGTAGAAAATTTGTAAGGGTAATGCATTGATATTTTCAGTCTCCTTGATGAAATAATGAAAAATGAAACTTAAACAAAAGATGTTTGTGAGCTAAAAATTTATGTTTAACCATTGTATAAAAAAGAAAGTTGTAGTGCTCTTGATCTGAAGTTAATATCAATATTAAAGAAGTATTTTAGCATTCAACAATCCAGGTAACATTTATCTGTGAACATTTACTTGGTAATATTAAGTGACTACCATGTATCAACTAAATGCCAGGCATGAAAAGAGTTATTTCATGAGAGAATTAAAAAAAGATTGAAACACATTCAATATGAGTCACATCAGAAACTATTAGGATTAGAAATATTTCACTCTGGGAAGAGAACAGAAAGATAGAGATTTTACAACTGAATTATCAGTCCACAGTTAAGTATTAAAAATAAAACTGACACTGACTCTATCAATAAGTAATTCATTACTGCCAAGAGACTTTTTATTAAAATTGAAATTAAGGATTATAAAAAGAACAATGATAAATACTGTGTATCAAGAAGTGTTTTATTGTAAAGATTAAAAGCCATACTAAGAGAAGAGAGAATTTAGTTTGTTTCAACACACAAAAAAGGGATTAGAAACAAAAAGCCACTCTTGTCTGGAAAATAAAAGTCTGAGAATTACTTCAAGCAGGCAAGAAAAACTATACAAATTGCCAACCAATTTTTATTAAAAATAAGGAAGAAGATAAAAGGAAAAAATAAGAATTCAAGCACAAATCACAACACATCAATAATTTAAATGTGAAGGATGGCAAGGAGATCGAAGTCTTTCTAGACCTCACTTATTAAGAAAATATTAGATATATTCACTTGAAAAGCCTAAAACGTAGAGGGAGTTAGCATATACTTTGAGGATTCTGATAGATTGTTTTGTGATATGATAGGAAAAGTCAGAAGTTTTGCCTTTTTTGTTGTTTCGCGTATCCATTTTTTCAAGAACTCCTTGATGACTCATACAGACTGCAAAATGTTATTTCCATATACTGAACCTACAAACCGTGCTGGGATTACAGTTATTTACATCACATATCTTGTGGTAGAGAATGGACGATAGAGTTACAGAGTATAGAAGAGAAAAGAACAAAGGACCATAGGGAAAATTTAAATGAGAGAGGGAATTTAAAATTCTCTGTAGCAGGGGACATTGGCAGGTCTTTTTAGTGAACTATGGAATAACCATCACACCATCAGGGTCTATACAGATGCTTGGCAAATATCAAAGAGAGCTATACAATATCTTTTATTTAATGTTTAGAGGGGACTAGATCTAAGAAACTCACAATTGGAAGACCCCTTAGTCCCCAAGTGACCTCTGATTTCATATTCAGCTTCTAATCAAAGCAGCAACCTTTCCTATGAGCTTTACAGATGATTGTTTAGTATCTGGTTAAACTAATTGACTGGTCATCTACCTATGACAATATTGGAAAATTTTACTTACTTACCATTTTAGAAGGTTAAGCCTTATTTTGATTACAAATATATCTTCATGTGACTTTTCTTACATGGTTTTATGTTGAGCTACAAAAATCTAATTACTCTCACATAACACCGTTTAAAATATTTGAAATTATATTTGTCCTCCTTTTCAAATTGAATATCCTTGGTTATTTTCTATAGTTTCTTCAGTGTTGTATAAATTCATCCCAGATAACATTGAATTGCCATATATCAAGGATATCACATTTTGAATTATACACATCATTTGTATAAACTAAAGATGAAACTAAAGATGAAAATTTTCAAATTGGTATTATAATTCCCCTTTCAGCTATTAGGAACTATTTTTTATTAGATCAATCCCTACTCTAAGAACAAGTAGAAATCAAAATCTCTCTCTTTCTAGATAGATAAATAGATATACATACATATACATATTAGTATCTCTATAATCTCTGAAGTCTATACACTTGGGTAAAAGGAAAAAAGGCTTCACAAAGCCTAAAATTGATCTTTCAATCAGTTCAATCATATGTTTGTAAAGATCATTTACTCTTAGTCTAACTTCTTGTCGGAATCGAAAGTACATTCTTGAGCAGCAAAACACAATTCACACACTAGGTTTTATTATAATATTCCACATATAATATGCAATGCTCAATAAATAAATGTCCAGGCATACATGGAAAGAAAACTTGACCAAGAGAAAAAGAAACAAGAGAACAAACCCATAGGCAATTCAGATTATTGTGTTATTAGGAGCAAAATTCTAAATAATTATAATTGATATGTTAAATTAAATGTTAAGAGGAATTATTTTGGCTGCAAACTGGAAACTGCCAAGAGACATATCAAATGGATGTTATATAAAATATAAGAACTAAAGTTGAGAAATAAATGGATGGGTTTAATAGCAACTTGTATAGAGTTAAAAACAAAGTTAACTGAAAGTTAGATTAGTAGAAAATATCCAAATGGAAGCATAAAAAGTCAGAAGGGAAAAATAGAGGAATGAGTGTATTCTGTAGAACATAATGACAAATCTAACTAATGTATAATTTGAGTTACCAAATTTTAAGAGAAAGGAATGGAGCAGATACAATATTTAAAAGGATAACTGATATTTTCTAAAATTGATTGAAGACATGTAGCATAGAATAAAAATGCTATAATGCTTCTGCTTCTGGTTATGACTAACAGGAACTAGATATATTCTCACACATGAAATGACTTTTCAAAAGAGAAAAATATATGAAACAAGTATTTGCAGACATTGCACCATGGGCAACAGAAGACAGTGATTCCTGCAAGAAGGGAATGAACACTGTGAGCCTTCTGATGGCCAAGCTTGTAGCCTAGCTAGAGTTTTCAGGGTGCGGTGTGGGAGGGAACCTCAACAGGGACTAGTAGTCTTCTTGAGTTGAACAGTAGAGTTTATAATTTTAAAAGGCCAAGAAAGCTAGAATTTGTGAGGCAAAGTGCCAGAGAACAGTGCTATGTGTCTTGTTAAGAAATCAAAATTATTGTTATATATCTTCCCCTCAAAAAACCAGCAAAACACATAAAAACAAAAACAGAACAAAAAGGACCACTACAGGACCAGATGACTACACTGGCAAATTGAATCAGAAATTTTAAAAGGAAATAATACCAAATCAATGTAAATTCTTCCAGAAAACAGAAAATGAAGAAATGCTTCTCAACTCATCCTTGTCAACATGCATTACCCTATGGCACAATCAAAGACATTAGCAGAAGAGAAAACCACAGACTCATGAAAAGAGCTATACAAATTTTCATCAAAGTGGAACAATTGGAATCTAAAAATATATAAAAAGTGTAATAGATTGTGACCAAGTGAGGTTTATCCCCAAATTCAAGATTATCTTAACATTATAAAAATTAATTTTTAAGATAAGCCTCAATTGCAGACAAAAAGAAAAACTTTATATTGGAATGGAAGATCTCATTCACTGTCCCTTTCAGCAGTGACATAGTTGTCCCTCAATATAGGCCTATTGTATTGAGTTGAGAATTGAGTCCATGATCCTATTTGCAGGAGAAGAATTTTATATGTTCATTTTGGAACTAGAAAAGTACTGCTATTGTAGTCTCTCTGGGTTGTCCTAAGATTTAAGAGGCAAGGATTTAAGAACAATTCCAGGGAAGAGCTTAAAGTAGAAAAAGCAAGAAACCACACTGGTCTGGTTAAAAGTTGTAAAAGAAATAAAGAAAGCATTCTGAAAACATGGCCAAGACGCTGATAGGTAGAGATGGAAAACTGAGGAATAGAGAAACCAAAAATACATCTGGCTTTGCGTATAAAGTCTAAGCAATGGAAATGAAATTGGGGTTCCAGACACAGGCCTTTGAAGTTAACTCAGTGTCAACTGGGCAAAACAATAGAATAAACAGAGCTTACTACAGCCACATGAGCAAGAATAACAGGAAATCCAAAAGCAGAAACAACAATTCCAGTAGTGAAGAAACATGCCAGGTCCCAACATCGCCACTTGTTGCCTCTTTTGTGTTGCTCTTTTGGCAAGGAAATGAGGCATGGAGGAGATGAAGTGGGATAACAAGATGAAAAGGGCCCATAAGCGCTATTGGTTGGACTCAGAAGAAAATCCCAAGGAATGGTTACAATGACATTTTAAATTAAAGACATATTACCATTTCAAAATTATTTAAATGTCTAGGTTAAAAATTTACTTACTCAGTTGTCAATATTAGAACGTAAGATAATTTCTACCAGGAACATATAAGAAGTCATGATATTTAAAAATTATGAGTGCCTTAATGTGTAGATACGTTATACTGTGTTAACAGACAACTACACAATGCATAGTCTAGAATCTTTGTTGTCTTCTGTCAGCTGTAATTTCTTTAACGACGGAATCTTTTTTATCTTTGCTTTCCCTATAGAACGTAGTATGCTGGCTTACACATGTTAATTTAATAAAGATCTTCTGAGTGCTAACAAAGAAAAAAAATGAACCTCAACACTTATCTCACACTCTCTGCACAAATTAATTTGAAATAGATCATAAACTTAAATTTAAGAGCCAACACAACTTCCAGGGAAAACATTACAGAAAAAATCTTAGTTACTTTGAGTTAAATAGAAACAAACAACAACAACAAAAAGCAATATAAAAGAAAAAGAGCTGCCTTATTGGACTTCATAAAAATTAAAACCTGTTGTTCTTCGAAAGACTCAGTTAAAATGAAAAGGCAAACTGCAAAATGGGAGATAATATTTGCAAAACATGTATCTGAAAATGGACTTGTATACAAAATGTATAAAGAATTCTTAGAACCCAGTAAATTTAACAAGTAATAAAACAAAACCAAAAAACTGAAAAACCACTTTTAAAAATAGGAAGATTTGAAGAGACATTTCATCAAAAATATGTAGTTGGCAAATAAGCACATGGGAATGTACTCAATGTCTTTGATCATTAGATAAATGCAAATTAAAATCACAATGAGGTATCATTAGACTCCTTGGAATTAGAAAGATTGAGTATATCAAGTGATACAAGAGGGTGGGGCTACTAGAATCCTTATCTACTGCTGCTGGGATCTTAAAATGAATATAATCACTTTGCAAAAATGTTTGGCTGTATTGTGAAAAGCTAAATGTACAACTACTTTATGAGTTTTGACATAGAGATACACCTGGCTATTACTCAATATTAATGAAAGATTATTAAAAGCATACATCCACACAAAGAATTATAGACAAATGTTCACAGGACCATTAATCGTAACATCTCGAACATGGAAACAACCCAAGTCTCCATCATCAGGAGAAAGAATAAACACATTTTGATGTACACATTCAATGGACTACTACTCAGCTAAAAAAAAGTTACTGAAATTAGTGTTTAACACTAATTTTAACACTAAAAACATGGATGAATCTCAGTGACTCTACTGAGTGAAAGAAACTGACAAAAGAGAATCTATATGATTCTATTTGTATGAAATTCTATAAAATGCAAACTAATCAATAGTGATAGAAAACAGATCTGAGAGATTGGGATAAAGGGATTGATAGATTACAAAGGGGACTAGGAAACTTTCAGTAGGGAGAGAAATGTCTTTTATTTTGATTGTTACAGTAGTATATATCTACAGGTCAAAACTCATGAAATTATACACTTATATATGTACAATTTGTTGGATGCCAACTTTATAATTCAATAAATGTATAAAAAATAATTGTTATTAAACTTAAGTGGAATAAACTGTAAGAAAACCACAACTGGCATATGATAACTGAAATGCAAAAACCAAAGCAAAGAGAAAATCTTCTAAAAACCAAAATAATGAAGGGATATTATCTTCAAAGAAGCAACAATAAAACTGGCAATTTACTTCTCAACAGATATAGTTTAAGAAAAAGACCAAAAAAAAAAAAGACATGTTGAAAATTACTTAGAATGGGAGTAAATGCCGACTCAGAATTCTATAACCAATGAAAATATTCTTCAAAAATGAAGATATTTTCAGAGAGTCAAAATCTGAGAAAAATTTTCACTAGCATACCTGTACTATTGGAATTATTAAAAGGTGTACTTCAGGCAGGAGAAAACTATTCCTAGATTCCAGGTCAAAGATGAATGGAGAACCATGAAAATTGTCATTATATGGGAAAAGTCAAATGAAAAATATCTGTATGAAACAGAAGCTATAATATGTTTAGTTATTTTTACTAAGTTATTTTATTTTTTATTGTTTTATTGATGTATAGTTGATTTACAGTGTTGTGTTAATTACTGTCATACAGCATAGTGATTAAGTTAGACATATATATGTTCTTTTTTTATATATATTCTTTTCCATTACGGTTTATCATAGGATATTGAATATAGTTCTCTGTGCTATACAGTAGGACTTTGTTGTTTATCCATTCTATGTATAATAGCTTATATCTGCTAACCCCAACCTCCCACTACATCCCTCCCCCAAGCCCCTTCTCCTTTGGAACCACCAGTCTGTGTTCTATGTCTGTGATTCTGCTTCTGTTTCATAGATAGGTTCATTTGTACCATATTTTAGATTCCACATGTAAGTGATATCATATGGTATTTGTCTTTCTCTTCTTGACTTACTTCACTTAGTATGATAATCTGTAGTTGCATCCATGTTGCTGCAAATGGCATTATTTAGTGTTTGGGGTTTTTTTTTATGGCTAAGTATAGTATTCCATTGTATATATGTACCACATCTTATTTATCCATTCATCCGTTGATGGACATTTACGTTGTTTCCATGTCTTGGTTATCTTGGCTATTGTGAGTAGTGCTGCTCAGGAGTGCATGCATCTTTTTGAATTATAGTTTTGTCTGGATATATGCCCTGGAGTGGGATTGCTGAATCATATGGTAATTCTATTTTTATTTTTATTTTTTATTTTTTCCCCAACTTTGTTCCTTCTTTTAATGTTTTTTAACTTTAAAATTAGAAGTTTATCAGACTTACAAAACATTATAAAACCAATACAAAGAATACACTCCAATTTCCCAAATGTTAAAGTCTCATACAACAAGTGTACAATACCAAACTGAAAAAAAAATAACGTCGATACAATACTGTTATCTAATATACAAATCTTATTCAAGTTTTATCATGCCTTTTGTTCATCTCCATTTCCATCCATTATCCTTTCCCTTCAGCCTAAAAAAAATTCTCCTACTAGTTCTTGTAGGGCAGACCATTTGAAATCAATTTGAAAATTGTTAGTTTTTTTTTGTCTAGAATATCATTATTTTGCCTTCATTTTTTTAGGATAAAATTCTAGATTGCAGGGATTTTTTTTCTTTCAACCTTTTACAGATGTTTCTTTTACTTCTGGCCTCCATTGGTTTTGGTGACAAGCCAGTTATTTGTATGTTTGTTTGTTTGTTGTAATACCAGTTTTCCCTCATATATAATCTTTTCTCTCTGACTGTTTTTTCTTTAAATTTTTATTGGAGTATAGTTGATTTACAATGCTGTGTTAGTTTCAGGTGTACAGCAAAATGAATCAGTTATACATATACATGTATCCACTCTTTTTTTTTTTTTTTAGATTCTTTTCACATATAGGCTATCACAGAGTATTGAGTAGAGTTCCCTGTGCTGTATAGTAGGTCCTTATTAGTTATCTATTTTATATATAGTAGTGTGTATATGTCAGTCCCAATCTCCCAATTTGTCCCTCCCAACCCCTTACCCCCTGGTAACTGTAAGTTTGTTTTCTACGTGTGTAACTCTATTTCTGTTTTGTAGATAAGTTCATTTGTACCTTTTTTTAGATTCCACATATGAGTGATATCATATGATATTTAGTTTCCTGAGGAACCTACATGCTATTTTCCACAGTGACTGCATGAACTCACATTCCCACCAACAGTGTAGGAGAGTTCCCTTTTCTCCACACCCTCTCCAGCCTTTGTTATTTGTAGACTTTTTAAAGATGGCCATTCTGACTGGTGTGAGGTGGTACCTCATTGTAGTTCTGATTTGCATTTCTCTAATAATTAGTGATGTTGAGAATCTTTTCATGTGCCTATTGGCCTCTGTATTTCTTCGTTGAAGAAATGTCTATTTAGGTCTTTGTGGTTATTGTTATATTATACATTTATAACATGCACACAATATTATTGCATCAGTTCAGAGCAAATTGAATGTGGTTAACAAATTGTAAGGTCTTTCCATTAACTAAGTGATAAAACTACTTATTTATATTAAATTTTAAAAGATCAAGAATGGGTGTTGTAATATCAAGCTTGACCCTTAAGAGAATAGAAAGAGAATGTATACTGAGTAAGTTAATAAAGAGGTAAATGGAAAACTGAAACAATTGATTATTTAAAAATGAAGAAAAGAAAGGAGTAAGAAATACAGAAAAGGTGGGACAAAGAAAATAGTAATATAGCAATTTAAATCAAAATATATCAGCACTCAAGCAACAACAGTAAGACCTGAATAAGCACAAAAACTTAATCTATATATTCCTTAAAAGGATACATACCTTAAATACTATTTTAAATGTTTTTATATTTAAGTGTTTCAGTTTTCATTCTTTGAGCACAATAAATATTTGTTGAGGATCCAACTTGGATCAGACCCACAGGTTCATAACATATAAGACTAAAAACACATGTTATCTGTCCCCAAGAAGTTCAGTTTCTCCCTATAAAAAGATCTAAGTTTAAAATATCAGAAAAGAGGGGCTTCCCTGGTGGCGCAGTGGTTGAGAGTCCGACTGCCGATGCAGGAGACGCGGGTTCGTGCCCTGGTCTGGGGGGATCCCACATGCCGCGGAGCGGCTGAGCCCGTGAGCCGTGGCCGCTGGGCCTGCGCGTCCGGAGCCTGTGCTCCGCAACGGGAGGGGCCGCAGCAGTGAGAGGCCCGCATACCGCAAAAAAAAAAAAAAAAAAAAAATTAAAAATATCAGAAAAGAAATAATGATGCATGTTTTTAATTATATCAGCAAATCAAATGGAAACTTTGTTTTCAATTCTGTTTGTATTTAAACTCTTTTGGGGGGTCATATATATGCCTCGAAATATATTGCTGTGAATCTATTTTTGAGCACAGCAGGTAAACATATTTACACAGAATTAGCATGAATGAACAATTGCAGCATCTGTTCAGTGCAGTGTGGCTTTCCTCCAGGGTGAAAATGTCAACATAGCATAGTAACTTTTTTGGAGAAGGGAAAGGTGAACTTTTATTGTTTCTAGGCAGATATAAATGTCATAGGCAGTGTCATGACAGACTGATTAATGGACTCAGGAAAGAGGGGAGAAAACGGTTCACTTTTATTATCATTTGACCAGTTTTGCACATTCTTTCCTAATTTTCTGGTTGTGCCAAAACATGCTTGTTTTTTTTTCTTTTTTATTTTTTTTGAGATTGAAGGATCAATCCAGTTATTCATTGTGAGCACTGTACATTAAAGAATATGATGTTATTGTATGGGACTGTACAGTAGAGGATGCTGAAGTGCTTAAGTTCTAAGTCACATATGATTCCATGTTTAAGAAACAAGTTGCTTGTTAGGTAGTTTTCATTCATATTTATAATATTTCATGTAAATTCATACCTAAGTACTGATATGCAAATAAATATGCATATGTATATCTAAATACATATACATTATATATAAACACATATATATTGCATATATATGGGTACATATATAAATGTTAATATATAAATATGACTATATATAAATATACAAATGCATACACACATATAATTCTTTAACTAGAGATTTTTACAATACAAATACAAATCTCTTCTAAATATCAACAGAAATTTATATTACCATTCATAACATATGACTGTTGCTCTCTGATTTGATGTATGAGCACTGAAAGAAAGTCTTGAAAATGACTCACTTTTAAATTAATTTAGTTTTCATCAAAGTCTAAATGAGCTTCATTAGACTCTAATTATTTTTTATACTATTTTCTTAAATGTACCTTGCTCAATCCTCCATTTTCTGTTCAAGTATGAAGTCTTTTCTTTCCTAAAATAAAAATTTGTTTTCTGGAAGAATATACTTTTAAAAAGTCACAAGGAGTAGAACCTACAACTAACTTCTCAAACCCTGGCACTTCACAAATGAAGTATGCTTCCAGAAACTTAAAAACAATGAGATTAGTCATTGAAATTTGGATTTGATAGCCAGGAAAATTACAATCAGTTTACGTTTTTGAGAAGACTAACATGAGGGAAAGTAATCTTCACTGTTGCCAAAAAAGAAATTTTGTTTGTGTACAACAATATACATTATTTTCTGCAGAAATTATTTTGCTCTTAATTTCTTACCTAAGCACCTTGTTATCTCAACCTGTTTATCTCCACTAGTAATGACGCCTTATTTCAAATGTTTTGAACATTTGTTCAGTGTAAGGTAAGAAGTACATTGACTCTTTCAAGTTGGAACCTGATTGAAAGCCTGAAAATTACACATTTTAAGCTATGACTTGGACTGTAAGCTTCTGATGAAATCTTAAAGTGACTTATTAAAATAATGCTTCTTAAATTTGTCAAGGAGAGCAAAAATAATTTT
Source organism: Kogia breviceps (assembly GCF_026419965.1). NCBI lineage: Eukaryota > Metazoa > Chordata > Mammalia > Artiodactyla > Physeteridae > Kogia > Kogia breviceps. Next base: position 49,381,172 of record NC_081317.1, on the reverse strand, counting down.
ATCATAAGTTAGTAGTAAATAAATCAGAAGTCTATGGGTTAAACACAGGCAACAATTATGTTTTTAATGTCAGGGATAATTGGGAGGTAATTGTAGTTCAGGTTATTTAAACTTTAGCATATTTTATAATGTTTTGAGATAACAGCCAAACATGAAGTGCTTTTTACATCATTTATCTAACTAGAGATAATGAGAAATCAACTTTAGTTTGAGTCATCAGCAATGATATTATTTTATTATCATTATCCCCATTTCTGTCACATAATAATGTTATATTAGGGACTAGTACATATCAACATAGCTTTCTTTTTTAAAAATTTATTTTATTTATTTATTTTTATTTTCGGCTGTGTTGGGTCTTCGTTGCTGTGTGCGGACTTTCTCTAGTTGGCGGCGAGCGGGGGCTACTCTTCGTTGCCGTGCTTGGGCTTCTCTAGGATGGCTTCTCTTGTGGAGGAGCGCGGGCTCTAGGCACATGGCCTTCATTAATTGCGGCACGCAGGCTCAGTAGTTGTGGCTCATGGGCTCTAGAGTGCAGGCTCAGTAGTTGTGGCACACGGGCTTAGTTGCTCCGCAGCATGTGGGATCTTACCAGACCAGGGCTCGAGACTGTGTCCCCTGCATTGACAGGCAGATTCTTAACCACTGCACCACCAGGGAAGCCCCTCAACATAGCTTTATACTCATTGATTTGTAAGAAAGAAAAAGGAGAAAAAAGGGGAAAAATCTTCAAAGAAAGAAAAATATATGTGGAGATGGCATACTGAAAAAAGTGTTGTTATTAGAAATCATTTAGGTGAGAAGTGAATTATTTCTTTCTTCCTTTATTTTTTCCTTCTTTCTTTCCTCCCTTTTTTTTTCATCTTTAGTTCCTTCATTACTTCTTAAAATTTTCATCCTGACACTTTGGCACTATGTGGAACATATGGCCTCTATTACTTTACAATAATTTTCCTGTATACTTACAAGTCAAACTATGCTTGCTTCTCTTTCTATTGTCAATAGGCAATAATCTAGCATTAGTAGTTACTGGTCCTAGGATAGATATTATTATTCAGCAAACTTATAGGAAAAAGTAATACTTTTTTGCTAAATAGAATTAACAATATTATCTTTAACTTCTCCTTCAAAAATAATATGCCAGTGTATTTCCTTCCCCACTCAGAAATATCATCTGTTCAAAAGTTACGTAAAACAGGAAGCTGCACTTTAGAGTTGTGTCTTAAAAGAGTTCTGAGAATCGCATAAAGGCAGGACCTTGGCAAAACAGAGGAAGAACTTACAGAAGAGCAGAGGGATATGGATCTTCTGCCAGAATAAGAAAAACACATAAAACACAACTTCTGATTATGATTCTGAAACTCAAATGTGTCTTCCTTGGCATAGAACCAGAGAGGAATGAAGCAAGCAGCACTTTTTGTTTGGCACAAGTCTCAAAATGTGCCTCCAAAAAAACCAGACTTTTGGCATGCAGTGAGACCCCAAACATCCAAATGAATGGCTGACTTTTTCTCCTTTCACATGAGCTGAGCGATACCATTCCAGCCTCTGTGTATGTGAAGCAGCCTATTCATGTGCATCATGTTTCAATCCCCAGGATTATCACTCTTCTATCTTATTTGATTATATAGACCAGTAGTTTCTGTCAATAGTTGACAATGTGTGTGTGTGTGTGTGTGTGTGTGTGTGTGTGTGTGTAGGTGTGTGTCCAGTGACTAGGCCTGGGAAATCACATGATGAAACATGTAACACCTTATGTTGTCAAATTGTGAAGACATGTCAAAGGATGATAGGGACCTACCAAAAGAACATACATTTAAGGAGTTTCCATGGACAAATCTGAAACTATTTGAGCATAAAAAATGATTGTAAACCTTTATAACTTTCTGATTAAAATGTAACTCTATAAGGGAAGAACGAAAAACTTTCCTTACATTGGAATGTCCTTTAATAGATATAAAAAGATTGACGGAATTAGAAAATCACCAATTTGAAAAACATAAAGGTATCATTTATTCAGGCAAGACTAATCAATGTATGTTAAAATTATTTGATAAGAAGATATTTATTATAAAAGGGACACTTTTATAGTTGTAAAAACTAGGCAAATACCACCTTAAGTGACCAAACTTAAGATCATCAGTAATGGGATAAATTTATATTGTGACATCCTGACATGAAATACTGAGGGTAATCAATATGACTTATGAACAAGAGTGGATATTAGATGAATCCAAATCGAGGTACATTCCACAAAATAATTGCTATGTAGTCTTAAAAACTTGCAAGGTCATGAAAGACAATGGAAGAGGGACAAATTGCTCCAAATTAAAAAGGGTTAAAAATTCATGACATCTAAACATCACACATAATCTTGGCCAGATACTTTCTATTTTGTTTTTTGTTTTTTGCTTCAAAAGACATTATTAAATTTGGATAAATTTAAATAATAAATGTAGTTAGCTCAGCTCTTGACCCCCTTCTGTCTACTCTCAGTGGAGCCATCTGAGTTATTCAAGTGAAGCATAAGACAGATTATATCATCCACCTGTTCAAACCATCCAATGACAAACTATTAGGGTAAAATTCAAACTCCATACTACAATCATGGTGACTTATTATCCAAACTGGGACACTTTTGAGAGTGAATACCACATTATTAATAATCACCCCAAAATAACAGGCATAAACTTGGGTATATGATCACCTTGATTACAAAATCTTATGTAGCCCCCATTAATTCTCTGGTCTTCTCCTATTGTCTCTCCCTAACTATGCTGTTGCAGTTACTTTGGCTTTTCTGCTCCTATGAGCAAACTAATAAATCCTCCACCACAGGGTCTTTGCAAACATTGCTTAGCCCTGCCTGGAATGCTCTTGCCACAAATTTCCTCATGATGCCCTCTCTTATTTCCTTGAAGTCTGTACTGCAAAACCACTTTCTCAATGATGTAAAATATTTATGTATTTTTGTAAAATTTCAATATCCCCTCTCTAAAATTTCATGTTTCTCTTTCCTGCCTTATTATAGGCATTTATTTATATATTTATCAATATATAATAGAACACAGTTTGATGATTTATCTAGATTGTTATCTGAATTCCATATTAGAGTATAAGATAAAAAGGGCAAGTACTTTTGTTTGTTGGATATAGTATATATCCATAGCTCTTACAATAATACCTAGCACTTGATAGGCAATCAATAAATATTCCCTGAAAGAATTAAAGAATGTATTTTATCAATGAAAAATATTAAGTTTACTGAATGTTTAAGAAAAATAAATTCATGAATTATATGAAGAGTCAGCCTATCTCTTTACTACAATGTATACCTTCATTCATGGCAATAAAAAGCAATTGGGCATTAGTTATATTAAAATTATTTATATCAGAGTCATAATAATAAAATATAAACACTGAATTCTGAGCAACATTCACTTATTCTTCATCCTTGGATTGGGTTGAATGGATGTTATTCTGTTGTTTTTCTTGCATTTCGCTGATTAATTGTTAGGCAGAATATTATTTTTTCATGTTTTTTGAAACACTTGTTTTCCTACTCAGAGTTGTGTCTTATAAGTCCTTTTTAAATTTGGTTCTTAGTGATTTATTTCTTTTCTATGGAATCATAAGAAGCTTATTCATTGTGGTTTCTCTTAAATATAACATTTTACATTATTCTACCATAAAGAATATGCAGCATCATCTTATAATGTTTAGGGACTAGAAACATATTTAAGGGATTCAAATATAAGCTTACTATCCTAATTGTGGATTTGAAGTCAGCAACCTGGGTTTAAATTCCAGAACCATACTGTCATCCTGTATGATTATTTGACCTTTGCATAAAATCTTCAAGCTTCAGGATCTCTTTCTCATGGTTATTATAAAATGGAATGAAATAATGAATTTTAAACACTTAATGTTACATTGTTTTTTATTAACTATATAGTAAGCTGTCTCCTTTTAAGGTACTCTATTATTATTAGGTTTTATTGTTATTGGTCATCATCTTTGACCAATAATTTCCATATGCATACATATTTGCATATTAGCAATGATGGAGTATATTCAACTTTATATCATGTGTTTTGCTTAATAGCCTATCATCAATAAGCTTAATGCTGCAACATAATATGCATTTTAATTTTAATGAAATGCATATTATTCCATCTAGTGATGGTATCATAACTTATTCAAATATTAGACTAGTATTAGGCACTTAATTAAAACGCTTTTTAACATACAAATCTGGTAGGGTATAGTGAGAGAGGCATGGTCATAAACTCATGATAGTTATACAAATATGATCATAAAGTCTTTTAGGAAAGCAAGTTTGGAAAGATATCCAAACTTTAAACATATTCATTCTCATTGACCCAGCAATTCCATTTCTAGGAATATCTCCTAAAGAAATTATCAGAAATAAGGACAAAGATTTATGTGCAAAGATTTTATCATGCCATTATTTATGGCAGCAAACAATTGGAAGCAATACAAAAGTCCTGCAATGAATGATTACCTATATCATGGTACAGCCATAAGAATAAAGAGTAGGCAGCTCTTTTAAAATATACTTAGGAAAAATTTTAAAATAGGGAAGATGCTTATAATATAATGTTAAAAGAAAAACAACAGATTTGAGAGGTATAAACTTATAACATGTACAAGAAAATATTTGCAGTGTTATCTCTGAGTAGATAAATTATAGGTGTTTTTAAAATTTTCATCAATTTTCCACGTCTTCTACAATGAGCATGCATGACTTTAAAGCTAATTTTTTAAAGAAAGTAAAGCTACTGTTAAATTACTAATAGTGACATCTATGTTGAGGTGGGGAATTTTGAATGATTTGGCATGCTGTGTATTATAGTTCAACACTGATGGCATGATACCTTTGTTGGTGAGCATGATACCGCATCCCAAAGGCAATGTCGAGCCATATCCAACAATTTTCAGCTTCTCTCAGCCTGTGGAAAGTTTCCAAATTGCAGTATTGTAAAAGCAGAATAAAGTTAAAGTCTTATGAAGTTACAGACTAATGAACAGTAGCAGCAGGTTCATCCACAATCCAATTACTTGGAAAGTAAATGTACCGTATCTAGTTAGTGATATTGTTTAATATTTAATCCTGTGAAACGAAAGCATGAACATTAAAGTTCTATCGTAAACCCTAGAAGCATGAAAATAAAGTATAAAGGTAGCAGGTCTTAATACTTCTACAGAAAAGCAAAACCCTGTGTTAAAAAATTGCCCTTACACAGACTGCACATGTGCTGTTACAACAGGATAAATGAAAACTGATTCAGTTCTCATGTTTCCTTCTGTCCAAAATAATTAAAACTAGATTAGGTTTGTTGCAGTCTCTTCAACTGGCTTCTCAGATTCTATAATGACTGGCAGTCTATTTAAAAATGAGCATAGTTTTGAACTTGAACTTTAAAAAATAAGTTTCTTATAAAAATATAGTAGGAAGATGACTATTTAGACTCATTACTGTAAGGATCATTGCTTCCTACTTCTCCTGACCCCTCATGGCTACAGAAACTGAGGCCTCCAAATTACGAACTCACTCTCATCAAGACTTAAACCAGTTCCCATCTAGGCAGCAGAACATAGTAAGCCCTCTCCTCACCAGTGGTAGAATTTGGAACTATTAATTTTATTCTCATTATAGTATATGGGTATATATGGTGAATCTACCGGTGAATACCAAGTACACTCAATTGCAGTGTAGTTTACAGGAATATCACGTTTGCTTATTCACTATAACTAGATGCCTAGGTCAAATTCTGATTGTACAGCAGTTTCATTGGAACTCAATTGATGCCCTTAATCCCAGTTATTTTCCTACACCCCTCACACCACACCTAGTTCTCGTCCTCTTCCCTGTAGCACCTACAGCCCATTTTATATGTACTCAGATGTTACCTGTAATCTGGTATCAAGCCAGATAGATCATACTGAGTTTTCAGTTATGCCCCCCAGAGATTAACATACCTGAATTTTGTGTCCCATTCACTTTATTGACCTCCTTTTTATTTTCTGTAAATAATAGACAAATCATAACAGTTTTATTCAGGGAATATTACCTACTTTTAGTTGCAAACTGTTTCCCCCCAAATTCAGTCCATGTAGCCTGACTTGGAGTTGTCTCATTTTCTCAAGAATCCATCTCCCTAATCATAGGGATTTATTCAAGAAATGACAAATGCCGGTCCTAAGAGACTCTTTCCTTAGGATTTTTCAAATTTGAATTGGACAAGATCTACTTTCACTGATATGGTGCAAGAAAGATAATGTGACACCCAAAGCTGGCAATAGCTGTAGGATATAGTATTGTAGATAATGATGCCTCATCCACATCACTTAGCCGTTACCATTTCCATGCACGTTGGCCCAACCTCTGTCTGATAACACCTGCATTTCTTTCTGTGGACTTTCTTAGCTACTAGAGCCCTCTCTGTGCACATGTGTGGCAAGCCAAAAGTGATGAGGAATTAACACTTCATAAGAGCAGCCCTCACTGATGACTGACTGGAGCTGGTACGTTAAACACCTGAATTCCCTCACCCTTTAGATGGGATAACATGGAGCTGCAGGATCTATACCACCTGGTACCTGACTTACCCAAGAATCCTGACCATTTCCAGAACTTCGTTTTTCTTTTTTCCTAGTCTATGAACCACATTAGTATTCTTCCAGTACCTACTCTTAGCTCTTAATTGAGAAATTAGTGTTCGATATTTGAATCCAAATATAGATGTAAATATCATCCTTAACTATATCCATATGGTAGGCTGAATAATGTACCCCTGCAACCAAAAAAAAAAAAAAAAATCTATGGCCTAATCCCTGGAACCTGTGAATATTACTTTATATTAAAAAAAAAAAAAAGATTTTAGAGATATGAGTAAATTAAGGCTCTTGAGATCGGAAGATTATCTTACATTACCGAAGTGGCCTAAATGAAATCAAGTGTATCCTTTTAAGAGGCAGGCACAGAGTGATTTGGCCACACGGAAGAGGAGTAGGTCACAGAGGCAGATATTGGAGTGATGTGGCCACAAGCCAAGGAATTTTGGCAGCCACCAGAAACAAAGAGACAAGGGCAGATTTCCCCCCACCTAGATTCTCTGGAAGAAGTGAGGCCCTGCCAATACCTTGATTTTGGTCTAGCGATATTTATTTCGAGCTTCTGACCTCCAGAACTATAAGAGAATAAACTGTTGTTTATACCACCAAGGTTGTAGTGGTTTGTTACAGCAACCACAGAAAACAAACACAGTCCCATTGAACACTAAGGTGCAAACCACGTATTTCCGAGACCAGATCTCTAATCTGGTTGGTCCCTGAAATCTCTTTTCTTCCCTTTTCTACCATCCTTTCCTTCTCCAGCTACTCATCCACTGAAGTGCTACCTAGCCTGAGTCCTGGCTGGATTCTACATTAGACAAACTAAACTGAATTTATACCATACCGAATCATCTTATGAACAATTTGCATAGTTAGTAGTTTACCTAAAATATGACCATACCTCCACCCTTTTTAGTTTTGTTTTGTTTGCATTTTGTGTCTTTCTGCTAATTTTTTAAATCATTTTAAGCTTACTCTAAAATAAATTATCTGTGGGCACACAGAATGATATTTTTTTTTACTTCTGAATTATCCAATCTGTCACATATAGGATTATTCTAATATGTATATATAGAACAACTAAAGAACTCTTAAAATAGTGGTTTTAGGTACTGTAATGTGAAATATTAATGTAAATAAATTATATTTCACTTTGTTATTTATTTACTTTTATTTCATTGTAAACATTCAAAATACATTAATTTTAGGCAAACTGAACTTTTCCTAAACATAAGGAAAATTGGACTTAACCTAATGCCTTTAGGAAAGTGTCTTTGAGACTCATATTTCTACCCTGGAATTTATCTATGCTAAGTTACTATAGTAAGGGATAGCAAAAAGGTAAGAGAGTTTGAATATTGCTTAATCATTTATTATCTGTAAAAGGCTAGAGGGTTTACTAAATCTTTGAGTCTATTTCTTTATTAGTAAAGTAGGTATAATTTCTCTTGCCATATAGGATTTCTATAACAGTTAAACTAGGTACTGTATAATGTACTAGTTGAGTGTCACACATAAAATTAGTACCCTCAAATTTTGTGATACACTAAATTTGAGGAAGATGTTAAATCGGTGTCATAAATATCTCTGACTACTTTATCTCCTCCATTAATTTAGTCATTACAGGAAGATTTAGTGTCAGAAAGTTTGCATTACATCCTAAATTTGTGTTTACTTAGCAGAAATTCTGGGTGAAGATGGTGTCAGTAATAACGTGCACCTTTAAATAATATAGGTAAATTATAAATATTAACAATAAAGAAAACTTGATAAGGCCACATTATGCAACTTGCACTGTTCTCAGAACAAAAGTTAATTGACCCTTCAATGGAAGCAGAGTTGAAATCTGGTATCTGTGATGTAATATACACACAGAGGAATGGCCTAGACCAAGGAGTTCATGATTTCTTAGTACTTTATCCATTTCTGCAAAAAGCAGAATTTCCTTTCCACACCCTGTCTGTTTTGCCACTAGAATCTCAGCCTACTTTTGTGGCTGATACAAAATCACCACCACCAATTGCTACTTCACCCAAACACCTACAGCATTAAAAACACCTTTTCCTAGCAACCCTTCCTCAGGGCGCACACCTCTGCTCTCAGAGAATGAGAAATCCTTGACAGACTCTGGGACATTCTACTCCCTTTGTCATTCCCTTTCCAAATTTCCCACTTATCCATCACCCAGCTAACATACTCATTGATTCAGAGAACTCTGGCAGCATTTCATCTAATAAACTGTCCCTGATAGCCCAGTCTAAATTAAACTCTTCTTTCTGCCTTCTGTTACATCACCTGAAAATTCCTACTATTGAAATTAGCATGTTATTAAGTGAAAATAGATTAAGACATAGTGCCTAGCCAAGATTAGGGGCTCAATGATTTTGCATCGAATGAATAAATAAACAAGAGTCAACACTAATAGAAAAGCTGAGTGTACTGCTTTTTCTCATAGCAGAAATATTATAAGTAGCATATAGCTTTCTCAAGGGATGTCTCCTAAAACTTATTTAATACAAAATGTCACTGAACTATAGTTTTGCTACACAAAATGAAGACACACTCATTCTAATATTTAGGTTTTATGCTATTTGCAATTTCTAGATAGTTGGCTTTGAAAAAGAGCTGGGTAGAAGAATTAGAATGGTAGACAGCACCTCCCCCCCCAAAAAGCAGTTATAAAATTCATTTAATAAAATTCAGTGACAGAATAGTTCTTCTAAGAACAAGGACAAAAAACCTTTTATTCTTAGCTCATAGAACATTCATATACCTATGTGAAGTATATGAATATTTTGAAGCTAAGAATAGCAATATATCACAATGTAATTTGGGGAGATATATACACACACACACACATATATATACACACACAAATATATATATACACACACACACACACAATAGGATATATACATATATAATGTAAGATACAGGTATATCTCAAAACTTGAAATGTAAGATGTTCACAACGTCACTGAAGATATTTAGCTAACAAATGAGTTAGCTAGACAAGTTTCAGTTTTTATTACTTAATCATAGAAATAATCCAAAGAAAAAATGTTTTAACATTCCATTAATTCCTATAATTTGTGATGTATTAAAACTATTATTTGTTCAACTGTATAAAACTGTCCATTTCATGTACAAGGGTCAGAGGGCGCAAACAGATTTAACCTGAGGATTAGCTCTCTCCTATAATACTGGAATAAATAGCTTTTGTTTACCTGACATTTTCTATCCCATTCTATGAGTTGCTTAACTTCATTGAACCTCAGTTGTTCATCACTAAGATGAGAACAATAAAAAATATATCTCAGCATTGATGTGAAGATTAAAAATTAGAAAATATCTCTGGCACATGATAGAAGTTAAATAATCTTTCAGACTACAAAGTAAATATGTTGCGATTGGGTAGGGGAAGGAAGACAACGTTCAGCAAATTTGTCAGATTCATTACCCTGCTGTCTGCAAAATTCAGGAGAATTATGAATGAACATCCATGTTCGTATAAAATTGTATAATTCTTCATTCTGCTCTTTAATGTTCATAATGTCCTATTAGCTTTATATAGACATTTGCACTATTAGTTCAGAACTAAATTTAAGCAAATATCACAGAGTGGACAATTGAATCATGTATCCAGATTGAGTCAGCAGTCTATAGCCCACAAGTCAAATCCAACTTACTGCCCATTTTGTAAATAAAGTTTTATTAGAACACAGCATACTCACTTATTCACATATTGTCTATGGCTGCTTTTACACTTCAATGGCAGAGTTGAATTCTTGCAACAGAGGCCATATGGCTAAGTATTTTGTATTTAGCCCTTTACAGAAAACGTTTGCTGAGCCCTGATTTACACAATTGAGGAAAAGAAAGCTGTATTACAATTAAGAACAGCTTTATTTGATCAAAGGGGATAATTTTGAATAGAGGTATGATTTGGAATATATGTGCAAGAAGCTCAAGAATAATTCAGTTTCTTTTCTTTTTTCATTTTTTATTGAAGTATAGTTGATTTACAATTTGTGTTAATTACTGATGTACAGCAAGGTGATTCAGTTATACACATATATAATTCTCTTTTTTAATATTCTTTTCCATTATGGTTTATCACTGGACACTGAATATAGTTCTCCATGCTATACAGTAGAACCTTGTTTATCACTTCTATATGTAAAAGTGTACATCTGCTAACCCCAACCTGCCACTCCATCCTTCCCCCAAGCCCCTCCCCCCAGAAACCACCAGTCTGTTCTCTATGTCTGTGATTCTGTTTCTGTTTTATAGATAGGTTCAGTTGTGTCATATTTTAGATTCCACATATAAGTGATATTATATGGTATTTATCTTTCTCTTTCAGACTTACTTCAGTTAGTGTGATAATCTGTAGTTGCATCCATGTTGCTGCAAATGGCATTATTTTGTTCTTTTTCGTGGCTGAGTAGTATTCCATTGCATATATGTACCGTATCTTCTTTATCCAATCATCTGTTGATGGACATTTAGGTTGTTTCCATATCTTGGCTATTGTGAATAGTGCTGCTATGAACATTGGGGTACATGTATCTCTTTGAATTATAGTTTTGTCTCGATATATGCTCAGGAGTGAGATTGCTGGATCATATAGTAATTCTATTTTTAGTTTTCTGAGGAACCTCTGTATTGTTTTCCACAGTGGCTGCACCAACTTACATTCCCATCAACAGTGTAGAAGGCTTCCCTTTTCTCCACACCCTTTCCAGACTTTGCTATTTGTAGACATTTTAGTGATGGCCATTCTGACTGGTGTGAGGTGATACTTTATTGTGGTTTTGATTTGCATTGCTCTATAATTAGTGATGCTGAACATCTTTTCATGTGCCTATTGGTCATCTGTATTTCTTCTTTGGAGAAATGTCTATTTAGGTCTTCTGCCAGTTTTTAGATAGGGTTGTTTGGGTTTTCTGATGGAGCTGTATGAGCTGTTTGTTTATTTTGAAAATTAAGCCACTGTCGGTCTCGTCATTTGAAAATATTTTCTCCTGTGCTGTAGGTTGTCTTTTTGTTTTGTTTATGGTTTCCTTTGCTGTCCCAAAGCTTGTAAGTTTGATTAGGTCCCATCTATTTATTTTTATTTTTATTTCCATTGCCTTGGGGGACTGACCTAAGAAACCACTGGTAACAATTTATGTCAGAGAATGTTTTGTCTATGTTCTCTTCTAGGAGTTTTACGGTGTCATGTCTTATGTTTAAGTCTTTAAACCATGTTGAGTTTATTTTTGTGTATGGTGAGATGGTGTGTTCTAACTTCACTGGTATACATGCAGCTGTCCAACTTTCCCAACACCACTTGCTGAAGAGACTGTCTTTTTCCTATTGTATAATCTTGCCTCCTTTGTTGAAGATTAATTGACCGTAGGTGTGTGGGTTTACTTCTGGGCTCTTTATTCTGCTCCATTGATACATATGTCTATTTTTGTACCAGTACTATGCTGTTCTGATTACTGTAGCTTTGTAGTACTCTCTGAAGTCTGGGAGGGTTATACCTCTGGCTTTGTTCTATTTCTTCAGGATCACTTTGGCGATTCTCGGTCTTTTATGGTTCCATAGGAATTTTAGGATTGTTTTTTCTAGTTCTGTGAAAAATTCATGGGTAATTTGATAGGGATCACATTAAATCTGTAGATTGCTTTGAGTAGTATGGCCATTTTAATAATATTAATTCTTCCAATCCAAGAGCATGGGATATCTTTCCATTTCTTGGACTCATCTTCAATTTCCTTTATTAATGTTTTATAGTTTTTAGTGTATAATTCTTTCACCTCCTTGTTCAGGTTTATTCCCAAGTATTTTATTTTTGCAGGTGTGATTTTAAAAGGTATTATTTTTTATATTCCCTTTCTGATATTTCATTGTTGGTGTAAAGAAATGCAACCAATTTCTGTATGTATCCTGCTACCTTGCTGATAATTTAGTTGCTGGAAACAACGTTTGAGACTGACTCTAGATTTCAGCAGTAGTAAAATGTAACAGTTTCCATGTGGATCACTCAGAGTAAATCAGTGATTCAGTTTAAAGGATTTCATCTTTCAGGCAACTATAATCATAGAGTGGTAATCTAATGATTTCAATGTGATCAAACTTGGTTGAATACCCATGTCTTCTCCACATGTTACTATAATCATATGACTGTCCCAAATCAATAAACTGGACAATAATAGTAACTTGTGGGTAAGAGTTCTAACACTGATGTTATAGGTTTACAGTAAAACTGGTAGTTTATCATAAGACATTCTTATTTAAAGGAATATTATTTAGTTCATTATCTGCATAGATAGATAGATAGATAGATAGATAGATAGATAGATAGATAGATAGATAGGTAAAAGTAATACATCACTAATTTTCATGCCCTGATTCCTCTTTCATTAGCTATTCAAGGATTGAAACCGAAGAACTGAGCAATTATGACTGTCTAGTTTTAATATCTTTCATATGTAAAACTCTCGACAAATGTTTTATGATGGCAATACATCAAATTTATTGTAGCTGTTCTATGTGGCTAATTCAGGGTAGATTGCCTAATCCTTTCTATGGAAGAATTTTAAAGAGTATAGACATTCCTAAATGCAATACAAAGGAGCACAAAAAGAAAAAGAAAAATCCTATGCAGTCCATCTGACAGAGGGATAAATACTGTTAACATTTTTCTCTGAACAAGTTTAATATTCTCTGTGTTTGTGTTTCTCTTAGCATCTGTTGTACAAACCACTCTGTCTTTGTTTTGTTTTGGTTTTTTCAGCTACACTACATTGTCTATCAATACACTTATACACCATTGTTTTTAGTATTCCAACACAGAAGTGTGTTATAATTTATTTTTGAGAATTCCCATTACTAGTATACAAATTATATAGTGTTTTAATTGTTTTCAGGTGTAAATAAAGCTGGGATATCTGCCAAAGGCTTTTTTCATCCACATCTCTAACTTCTTTTGACAAATTCCTAAAGTAGAAATACTGGGTCAAAGTACATTTATTTATTCATTTGCTAACTTACATGTGGTTTATATATTAATCACCACTCCACTTATCTCTGATTGATTACAACATTTGAATGTTATAAACATATCAAAACAGCTATTATTTTAACAAAGACTCTGTGGATTTATTATTCTCATTTATAATTCAAAAATCCAGAGGTCAGAGTGCACACAAAAATATGCTAGAAAATGTTTGCTTTGTCTATACTGGACTCTAAAAATATTTACCCAAACACATAAAACTGTTTAGTGGCATAAAAATGGAGAGTATATACAGTTATTCCACATTTATATCCTTGTGTATATGAGAGTAGTAATAGCAATATGCAAATACTTACTTTTTTTTTTTTTTTTTTTTTTTGCGGTATGTGGGCCTCTCACTGTTGTACTGTTGTGGCCTCTCCCGTTGCAGAGCACAGGCTCCGGACGTGCAGGCTCAGCAGCCATGGCTCACGGGCCCAGCCGCTCCGCGGCATGTGGGATCTTTCCTGACCGGGGCACGAGCCCGTGTCCCCTGCATCAGCAGGCAGACCCCCAACCACAGCGCCATCAGGGAAGCCCGCAAATGCTTACTTTATGTCTAATATAATGGGAGCTGATCTACTTTAGGAATTAAAAACACCAGAGAAATGGATTATGACTTCCTAAAGGTTATTATATGGAAGAAGGAATGAAATAAATCATAAATATTACTTTCCAAAGAATGAATATTTTTAGCTTGATTTAACTAAAATGGTCTTATGTTTCCTTTAAGGTATTTTTTCCAAAGATTTATAGCATTTATTCTAAAATATTTCAGTACGTCTTTAAAGCAAAACTCGTGCTGATTTTGCACAGGAAGCAAATGAATTTCTTAATTTCATTTAAAATAAGCTATTGTATCGCCTATTTAGTAAAGTAACCAAAATCCTGATTGCTTTATATACAAAATAGAGGCTGTTGTGTATTCTGTAAATTAGATAATGAAATTGCTTATGGTATGAAGCAAGCTATTCTTTCCTAAATTAGTCTGCCTTACCTTATATATTTATAGGTATTGCATAAAAATATAGATTGATATTCCTTTAAAATTATGTAAACAAAAGGGAAATTTTATTTATACTATCTAATCACTGAAAAAAATACAAACACTAAGTTGTTGATCTAACTATCTTCAATTTAGAAAATGTGACCCTGAAAATTTACCAGTTAGCATCATTTCTCCACATAAAAATCATGACCTGTACCAAAAACTATGGTAAATTAATTTGGTCATCTGAAAAATGGGGATGCTGCCCCTTTCTGACCCCATTCCCACATATCTTCTCTCTCCCACAGCCCACTTGTTGCCGTAGTCTATTCCTAAGGCATGTTACTATGAGGGAACAAGTGGTCAGGCAATATTATGTAAATGTGGACACAGGAAGATTTTACAGAGAACATAAAGAAAAGCCAAGATGGTCAATGAGTTGCTTTGGGGCTCAGTGGGGTCCAGACTCAGAGTACTCAGTAGACCTAGCTGGTCTCTCTGATAGACAGGTACAATAATGGAAATAAAGCAATATAAGTCTTTATTCCTCCAACAATCTTTGTTTTATTATTGCATGTCTCCTACACACTTAACCCCACACCATAAAAAATAACTTCTATGTTCCATAAATGAATGTGTTAGTTTTGGTTCATATTTTTCCCAGAGATTTATGCAATGGAGAATGTGTCAGTTTTTGGAGAACTCTGTGTTTAAACTTGCTTGGAGACTGGGGATGAGATGGAGTGGTAAATTAAATAGTCTCCATGGCCTGAATTACAATAATTTTCTTAAAATTTGTATAAGTTATATACAGGCAGAAAAATAGTTTGTCAGTTGTAAGCCTCAAAGACCAAGATCTTCAGTAATTTACATTCATCAACTAATTTAAACCCATAACAACCTATGAAATAAGTACTTCTTTTATCTACATTTTTGTAATGAGACAACTGAGTCACAGATTATCAAGTGCCAGAATGCAAATCCCTGCTGTCTCACTTCTAAATACTAAATATACACCTAAAATTACAATAGTTACAACAGCTAGCATTTATTGAGTTCTCACTATGCCTAAGAGACTTTGAAATACATCAGATGGATTGATTCATTTAATCCCTAAAACAATCTTTTGAGGTAGGTGTTAATACTATTTTACTTTTACTTATTAAAAAAACTGAAACAGAAATGTCAAGTATCACATCTAGTGCCACATATCTATGAAATAACAAAGATGGAAGAAAACACAGGCAGTCTTTCTTTATTGTGCAGCTTGGAAACATGGTTTATTTAATATAGCTTCGAATTAGATCAAGGACCACCCACACATTTATTTCCCCAAATTATCTTGGTTATTGTTACATTCTTATTCCTGTGTAGAAATTTGAAAATCACTTGAAATATATATATACTTTAAGCCTTTAAACTTAGTGAAGATTCACCACACTTTAACAACTATAAATTCATTTTTTATTCAGTTCACATTAAGATTTTATAATCAGAAATATTACAGAATTAAAATATTAGTAACCAAGGTGTTCATTGTGTATCTTTATATTAAAAGCAATAACAGTAAAAAAATACCTATGTAACAGTTTTGGAAATCATTAACAGAAGAAGCATCATCTCAGTGTTGGCAAAAGTTGGTAGAGTAGCCTTATGTCAGTTTGAACTGTATGAGGTTGCCAAATTTGACCTACAAAAATAGCCTTGCCTATGTTTCAACCTATTACTATGAATAAGGATTATGCAAACGATGGAAGATATCTATAGATTTATATGCAGAACTTGCAACTCTATCCAAAGCTGAGATTAATTATGCATTATTATATCTAAACAAATTTCTCTACCAGCTGATTAAACTTCAATATGTGTAGCTATAATGCTTTTAGCCAATGAATGCTCTGAAATTTACTGAACATGTGTTGCTCAGAATACAGAATATATAACCATCAGCATTTTACAATCTATAACAGGAAACACAAACTGCATTCATGAGAACTTCACTAACTATGAAGAGTTAGGTTTAATAAAGGTGTTCAGGGATAGGATTTATGTAAGAATTTTCATAAAGCCCAATGATGGATTGATCCCACAGACCTCTTAAAGGTATATTGTATAACTAGTGCATGTTTCTTTTTGTCATTGAACTGAAAAATCATTAGTTATTATGAAGAGCAACAGGCAGTGGTAGTTATATTTCACATAGCTTCCATAACTATCCAACACATGACATATATTTCCTTTAATTAAAGCATGGTAGAATTCAGGAATTTGGTAATCTGTCTCGTAATGCTCATAAGCTTAGTAGTAATAAACTTTGCTAAATACTAAGTTTGAGAAAATGCTGTGCAGGCAGATGGTGACTATGAGCCTCAAGTCTCTCCCAGAGCTGCACACAGTACCATCTGCTGCTCTGCTGATTTCTTTTATGTTCATTGGTATCAAATTTAACGAGGGATCACACTTTACATTTTAATTTTACACCCTGACCACAATGGTGGGAGCTCTTATCTCCCTCAGTGTATACTTATTCAAGTTAGTAAGGAATTGTTCTTCCTTAAAAAAAAACCCCAAAACAGAGACTACCGCTTTTCCATTCATGGTGGAGTAATAGGAACTGGATTTACCCTCTGTTTAAAACAAACTAAAACATCCCATCACATATATGAACAACACTTTTCCAGACACTGGACAAGAGTTTCCAGGCCAAAGCACATAGAGGAAAAGCCTCGAGGAAGCTCAGCAGACTTCCTGAGTTAAGGATCAAGACCTGGGAGTCTGGGAAAACAAGGAAGGTAGAGATCACAGGGGAAATTATTAGAGAGGAGAGAGCAATACAGCCTGATAACTCTGGGTATCTGCAAAGCAATTGACTCAGTATTCAGCCGAGTACTGATCAGCAAACTTGAGTGAGGAAACACTAGAAGCCTGAGAAAGACCCATCAGAAAAGATTTAAGGTAACAATACTTGTACTTACATTGGGCTAGGAATAATGCCTGTCTGTTCCCACAAGTCAGATTGGAATACTACATGATTCATATGGCTTTGGTTAGGTTACACAGAAGTGTGTTATAACAGATATTAAAAGTGAGACAAAAGGATCAAATTGTTTCCAAATAACTACTTTCCAGATGAAAGCTCAAGAATATTAATAGGAATAAAAAGATATCCAGAATTCAAATAGGTAAAGCTCATAATATCTGCTATATAAACAAAAATTAGCAGGAATACAAAGAAGTGGGATAATAGGAGAAAGTCTAATCAATTGAATCTGGCACAGATATTTAAATTAGCAGATAAGAACATTAAAACAGTTATTAAGCCAATTTCTATATGTTGAAAAAGTTAAGCAGATGCAGGATTTTCAAAGAGCAAATCTTCTCCCCATAGCAATTTTAAAACTACAAAATTGATAAAATTAATCATTGGACACTCTGAAAATCAAGCAAGATATAAAACAATATGAGAAGTATTTGTGTTTTTAAACCTGCCAAACTTAAAGTAAGAACAGTGAGAATCTGCATCATTCTCGTTTAAAGCTGCACCCAAATTTTCCCCAGTATGACAGAATAAAGGATTACTACACTTCTAGGATTACCACACTAGAAGAACACTAGCATCTTCTCTGCAAAGGTTTAAGGAGACTCACTGCATTTGTACCTTTGGATGATATTCATGCTCAGTGGCATTGTCAGTGGATCAATAGAAATTATGTAATCTAATATGCATATCAGAATGGAAAAAAATATTTAAAATGATCAAAGACTCAGAGATCTGTACAATACCAACAAGTACACCACCATATACTTAGCTGGAACCAAGGAGAGGAGAAAAAATATTAGGAAAAAATATTTAAAGAAATATTGGTTAAAAAATTCCCAAATTGTATGAAAAGTATTTATCCACACATCCAAGAAGCTAAAGGAAGGAAGGAAGGAAGGAAGGGTGGAAGGGAGGAAGGGAGAGAGAGAAAAGGTAGAATTAAGTACCAAGATATCTTCTCGTGGATATATAGTGTTGGCCAGAAAGTTCATTTGGGTTTTTCCAAAAAGATGTAGAAAAAAATTGAAGTCCTTAAGAGAAAACCAAAATTAATCATGTTCAAAGAACCCACAATAAGATTAACATCTGACTTCTCATCAGAAACAAGCAGGCGAGAAATGAATGGAATGACAAATTAAAAGTAGCGTAAGACAAAAAAAAAAAAAAAGAAGTCAACCAAGAATTCTGTATCTAGCCAAACAAGCCTTCAAAAGAGAAGGAGAAATAAAGATATTCCCAAGATTAAAAAAAGAATAAAGGAGTTCATTGCTGGCAGACCCATTTTACCAGAATTAATAAAGGAATTCCTTCAGACTGACACCAGATGTCAGAAATGACACCAGATGGTTATTCAACTCTTCAGGAAAAAATAGAGATCACTGTAAGTGCTATATATGTCACCTTAATTTAAAAGACTCAATAGACATATATATTTCTCATTTAGTCTCTTTACTTCTTTAATTGACACAAGATTGTACAAAGCAATATTATAACACTATTATTTGGATTCTAATGACAATGATAGCATAAAGGATGTGGGAGGAAATTGAGCTAAAGTTGAGCAAATTTGCTATAATTTACTAGAAATAAATAATTATTTATCTGCCATAGTTTGTGGTAAGATGTGCCTATAATGTCATGTCTAAAAACAAAAAGTGTAGTAAAAATAAAATCAACAAATTAAATTGATATGGAAAAAATGACTTTAAGATAGAATTTTATTAATAACAAAAAGGGGCATTTTATAATTATAAAGGGGTCAATACCTCAAGAACATAAAACAGTTATAAATGCATATTCATCTAAAATCAGAGCCCCAAAACACAGGAAGAAAACCTGACAAAAAAAGGATGAGGAAAAGGCAATTTAACAACTATAACTGGAAGTTTCAGTGTCCTTCCCTCAATAATTTATAGAAAAACTAGACAGAGAATTAGTAGATATATAGAATACTTCAAAAATATTTTTAACTAACTTCACATAAATGATATGTGAAGTATTCAGTGAATACTTCACTGAAAAGCACAATAAACATTTTTTTCAAATATGCATGAAATATATACTAGGCCATATGACAATATAAATTAAGATTGAAGTTATACAAAGTAAGTTCTCAACCTACAATGGAATTAAATTAGAAATTAACAAGAGAAAGAAATCTTTAAAATCCCCCAAATATTTGGAAATTAAACAGCATATTCTAAGTAATCTATGATTCAAATAAGATATAAGAGAAATTAGAAAATATTCTGATTTAAAAAAAATATCAAAATTTATAGGAAGTAGCCAAAGCAGTGATTAGAAGAAAATGTGTAACTTTAAATGTATTTACCAGAAATGAAGAAAATTTTCAGATAAATATCCTTGCCTTGTATGTTAATAAATTAAAATAATAAGAATAAATTAACTCAAAGCAAGCAGGGGAGAGAAAAGAAAAATTATAGGAGACATCAGGGAAATATAAAACAGAAAATTAGAGAAAATCAGTGAAAACAAAAGTTTATTCCTTTAAATATCCATAGGGCTTCCCTGGTGGTGAAGTGGCTAGGAATCCGCCTTCCAGTGCAGGGGACACGGGTTCAAACTCTGGTCTGGGAGGATCCCACACGCTGCAGAGCAACTAAACCTGTGCACCACAACTACTGAGCCTGTGCTCTGCAGCCCATGAGCCACAACTACTGGGCCCACGTGCCTGGAGCCCGTGTTCCGCAACAAGAGAAGCCACCTCAATGAGAAGCCCGCACACCGCAACAAAGAGTAGCCTCTGCTCGCCACAACTGGAGAAAAGCCTGCGCACAGCAACGAAAACCCAATGCAGCCAAAAATAAATAAATAAATAAATATCAATAAAGCTGACAAATACTTATCTAGGTTACCAAGAATGAAAGAGGTAAGACACAAATTATCAAAATCAAAAATGAATACATTACAACAGACCCTATAATTTAAGGGATTATTATGAATAATTTTTGGCATCATATTGGACAACTTAAATGAAATAGGCAAATTCCTAGAGTGACACCAGTATCAAAACTTATTCTAGAAGAAAAAAATTTAAATGTACCTAAAATAAGTGAAGACATTGAATTACTTATTAAAAATATTTGCACACAAGGAGTACAGTACAGATGATTTACTGGTGAATTCTATCAAATATATAAAAAGGAAATAATACCAAATCTTTAGCAAATACTTTCAGATTATAGAGACCACCATTATACTGATATAAAAGCCAGACAAAGACATTACAAGAAAACTATAGACTAATAGTCCATATGAACATAAATACAAAAGTGCTAAAATATTAGAACTGAAATCTGGCAAAATTTAAAATGGGTTGTATGCCACAACCAAGTAAAATTTATGCCAGAAATATGAGTTGGGATTAACATTAGAAAATTAAAATAGTACACACTATTAATAGAAGACAAAAAACTAATTTCAACTGGTACAATGCAATTAATGACTTTTAGGTAATGTCAAATTGCACATGCATTTGACAAAACTCAACACTCATTCACAATAAAAACTCTCAACAAAAGTAAAATGGAAATTTCGTATATCTCATAAAGGGAAGCTAAGAAAAACCCACATCTAATATCATAATTAAGAATGAAAGACTGAATTTCTTCTTCCTAAGATCCAGAACAGGGCAAGGATGTCTACTTGCACTACTTCTATTGCACATTGTACTAAAAATTATAGCTACTTCAACAAAGAAAAAATTTAAAAGGTACTAAATCTATCCATGATGGAAAGGGAGAAAAAAAATCTATTTATTTGCAGATGACATAGCTTTTATATAGCAAATTCTAATAAATACACACATAACAAAACTACTGTAACTAATACACAACTTTAACAGGTCCATAGAACACAAGATCAAGATACAAAAATCAATTAAATTTCTGTATGCTAACAATAAAGCACCTACAAAAGAAATGAAGAAACAATTCCATTTACAATAACATCAAAATATAAAGTGCTTAAGAGCAAATTTAACCAAAAATAGATCAAGATTTGTACACTGAAAAATACACTAAGAGAAATTAAAGATCTAAATTAACAGAGAGACTTTTCATGTTCAAAAGGTGGAAGAAACATATTGTCAGGAAGGCAATTTATTCCAAATTTATTTATAAATTCAATGCAATTGTTATCAAAATCCCCAGAGAATTATTATAGAATTCAAAAGGCTGATTCTAAAATGTATTGGAAATTCAACACACCAAGTATAGCCAAAACAATTTTGCAAATACAGTAAAGTTGGAGGATTTATACTACATGATTTCAAAACTCACTGTAAAGCCACAGTAATAAGTACAGTGTAGTATTCGTGCAAATATATGCATACAAGTCAATGGAACAGAATTGAGAGTACTTATCAATTATCGCACTTTCAATATATGCAGCTTATTGTATGTCCATTTTACTTCAATAAAGCGTTAAAATACAAAGCCCAGCTAGAGTGTCATACTGTACACACACACTGTACTTTGAAAGGTGAGATATGATGTGAATTTTATTCATAGCATTTTTAGTTGCTGCATGTGTATTCTTAAGGGATTTGTTTTCACTCAGGAACACACATGCTAATTAGGGATCCATTTTATTTTTCAGATAAAGCTGAGATAACTCTTACTTCAAAGCCTAATCCAATCTTCCTAGAAAATGCAAAAAGTTTCTGGCCAGCAGTGACTGGAAGCATGATAGAAAGGTAAACTGGCTTTACTTTCTTGCCAATTTTTCACTTTTATTTGGAAAAGTAGAAGGAAGATGATATTAAATGTGTAGTTTGAGGGATGAGACAATATGGGAATATGTTTATTTGAAATGAGAAATTTTAAGGTCATCTTCATGTACCATGAAATTTGGTATGAAATGAAAAAAAGATAAAATGTGTTTAGTAGAACATTGCTCCAAGTAATTAGAAATCTGTGTTCCTTGGAGGTCTAATAACTATCTACTTTTGAGCAAAAACACTCTAGATTGTTTCCTCATACATAAAATGAGGAATTTTATCAGATAATGGCTAGAAATATTGTCTATCTGTAAAATACTATGTTTCTAGAAAGTATGCTGCATTTCTGTCCCTCTTGTTAATGAAATTTTTTTAGCTGAGCAAGGTTTTACTTTTCCATTTTTATTGAATTATTTCTCAGGACTTTGTTTAAGCAATTTATTTCATATTTTAAAGGTATTTTGGGGATGACTAAAGAATCAGGGTGTAAAAGTTGTCAACAAACCACTTTCTTTAAACAAACATAGAAAAACCGTTTAAAAACATGAGATACCAGTCTAAAGGAACTTTAACATGTTAATTGTAAAGAAAAAAAAAAGATACAATATCATCACCTAGACAAAATTACTTTTTATTTATTATTTTTAAAAATTTTTATTTTTTGCATTTCCCTGTTAACTAATGACACTGAACAGTTTTTCATGTACTTACAACTCATTCATGTATCTTCTTCTGGAAAGTATCTGTTTGAATATTTGCCCATTTTTATATTTATGGGGATCTTTTTTATTTTAATTTATTTTTTTATACAGCAGGTTCTTATAGTCACCCATTTTATACACATTAGTGTATACATGTTAATCCCAGTCCCTCAATTCATCACACCACCACCACCACCCCATACCGCTTTCCCCCCTTGGTGTCCAAACGTTTTTCTCTACTTCTGTGTCACAATTTCTGCCCTGCAAACTGGTTCATCTGTACCATTTTCTAGGTTCCACAAATATGCGTTAATATACGATATTTGTTTTTCTCTTTCTGACTTACTTCACGCTGTATGATAGTCTCTAGATGCATCCAAGTCTCTACATATGACCCAATTTCATTCCTTTTATGGCTGAGTAATATACCATTGTATATTGTACCACATCTTCTTTATCCATTCGTCTGTTGATGGCCATTTAGTTTGCTTCCATGACCTGGTTATTGTAAAGATTGCTGCAATGCACATTGGTGTGCATGTGTCTTTTGTGTGTGTGTGTGTGTGTGTGTGTGTGTGTGTGTGTGTTCTTTTTCATTTATTCTGGTTCTAAGTGGTCATTTCTTATTTTTTTTTAAACATCTTTATTGGAGTATAATTGCTTTAAAATAGTGTGTTAGTTTCTCCTTTACAACAAAGTGAATCAGTTATACATATACATATGTTCCCATATCTCTTCCCTCTTACATCTCCCTCCCTTGCATCCTCCCTATCCCACCCCTCTAGGTGGTCATAAACCACAGAGCTAATCTCCCTGTGCCATGCAGCTGCTTCTCACTGGCTATCCACCCTACGTTTGGTGGTGCATATATGTCCATGCCACTCTCTCACTTCGTCACAGCTTACACTTCCCCCTCCCCATATCCTCAAGTCCATGCTCTAGTAGGTCTGTGTTTTATTCCCATCCTACCCCTAGGCTCTTCATGACATTTTTTTTTCTTAGATTCCATATATATGTGTTAGCATACGGTATTTATGTTTCTCCTTCTGACTTACTTCACTCTGTATGACAGACTCCAGGTCCATCCACCTCACTACAAATAATTCAGTTTTCTTTATTTTTTATGACTGAGTAATATTCCATTGTATATATGTGCCACATCTTCTTTATCCATTCATCTGTTGATGGACACTTAGGTTGCTTCCATGTCCTGGCTATTGTAAATAGAGCTGCAATGAACATTGGGGTACATGAATCTTTTTGAATTATGGTTTTCTCAGGGTATATGCCCAGTAGTGGGATTGTGGAGTCATATGGTAAGTCTATTTTGTAGTTTTTTAAGGAACCTCCATACTGTTCTCCATAGTGGCTGTATCAATTTACATTCCCACCAACAGTGCAAGAGTGTTTGCTTTTCTCCACACCCTCTCCAGCATTTATTGTTTCTAGATTTTTTTATAATGGCCATTCTGACGGGTGTGAGATGATATCTCATTGTAGTTTTGATTTGCATTTCTCTAATGATTAATTATGTTGAGCATTTTTTCATGTGTTTGTTGGCAATCTGTATATCTTCTTTGCAGAAATGTCTGTTTAGGTCTTCTGCCCATTTTTGGATTGGGTTGTTTGTTTTTTTGTTATT
The DNA here is from genome assembly GCF_026419965.1 of Kogia breviceps. Classification (NCBI taxonomy): domain Eukaryota; kingdom Metazoa; phylum Chordata; class Mammalia; order Artiodactyla; family Physeteridae; genus Kogia; species Kogia breviceps. Next base: position 49,356,373 of record NC_081317.1, on the reverse strand, counting down.
GAGCTGCATGAGTTGCTTATAAATTTTGGAGATTAATCCTTTGTCAGTTGCTTCATTTGCAAATATTTTCTCCCATTCTGAGGGTTGTCTTTTGGTCTTGTTTATGGTGTCCTTTGCTGTGCAAAAGCTTTTAAGTTTCATTAGGTCCCATTTGTTTATTTTTGTTTTTATTTCGATTTCTCTAGGAGGTGGGTCAAAAAGGATCTTGCTGTGATTTATGTCATAGAGTGTTCTGCCTATGTTTTCCTCTAGGAGTTTGATAGTGTCTGGGCTTACATTTAGGTCTTTAACCCATTTTGAGTTTATTTTTGTGTATGGTGTTAGGGAGTGTTCTAATTTTATTCTTTTACAAGTAGCTGTCCAGTTTTCCCAGCACCACTTATTGAAGAGACTTTCTTTTCTCCACTGTATATTCTTGCCTCCTTTATCAAATGTAAGGTGACCATATGTGTGTGGGTTTATCTCTGGGCTTTCTATCCTGCTCCATTGATCTATATTTCTGTTTTTGTGCCACTACAATACTGTCTTGATTACTGTAGCTTTGTAGTATAGTCTGAAGTCAAGGAGCCTGATTTCTCCAGCTCCATTTTTCGTTCTCAAGATTGCTTTGGCTATTCGGGGTCTTTTGTGTTTCCATACAAATTGTGAAATTTTTTGTTCTAGTTCTGTGAAAAATGCCAGTGGTAGTTTGACAGGGATTGCATTGAATCTGTAGATTGATTTGGTTAGTATATTCATTTACACAATGTTGATTCTTCCAATCCAAGAACATGGTATATCTCTCCATCTATTTGTATCATCTTTAATTTCTTTCATCAGTGTCTTATAGTTTTCTGCATACAGGTCTTTTGTCTCCTTGGGTAGGTTTATTCCTAGGTATTTTATTCTTTATGTTGCAATGGTAAATGGGAGTGTTTTCTTAATTTCACTCTCAGATTTTTCATCATTAGTGTATAAGAATGCCAGAGATTTCTGTGCATTAATTTTGTATACTGCTACTTTACCAAATTCATTGATTAGCTCTAGTAGTTTTCTGGAGGCATCTTTAGGGTTCTCTATGTATAGTATCATGTCATCTGCAAACAGTGAGAGTTTTACTTCTTCTTTTCTGATTTGGATTCCGTTTATTTCTTTTTCTTCTCTGATTGCTGTGGCTAGAACTTCCAAAACTAGGTTGAATAAGAGTGGTGAGAGTGGGCAACCTTGTCTTGTTCCTGATCTTAGTGGAAATGGTTTCAATTTTTCACCATTGAGGATGATGTTGACTGTGGGTTTGTCATATGGCCTTTATTATGTTGAGGAAAGTTCCCTCTATGCCTACTTTCTGCAGGGTTTTTATCAGAAATGGGTGTTGAATTTTGTCAAAAGCTTTCTCTGCATCTATTGAGATGATCATATGGTTTTTCTCCTTCAGTTTGTTGATATGGTGTATCACGTTGATTGATTTCCGTATATTGAAGAATCCTTGCATTCCTGGGATAAACCCCACTTGATCATGGTGTATGATCCTTTTAATGTGCTGTTGGATTCTGTTTACTACTATTTTGTTGAGGATTTTTGCATCTATGTTCATCAGTGATATTGGTCCTGGGCTTTTGTTTGTTGGAAGATTTTTAAGCACAGTTTCATTTTCAGTGCTTGTGATTGGTCTGTTCATAGTTTCTATTTCTTCCTGTTTCAGTATTGGCAGTTGTGCATTTCTAAGAATTTGTCCATTTCTTCCAGGATGTCCGTTTTATTGGCATACAGTTGCTTGTAGTAATCTCTCATAATCTTTTGTATTTTTGCAGTGTCAGTTGTTACTTCTTTTTAATTTCTCATTCTGTTGATTTGAATCTTCTCCCTTTTTTTCTTGATGAGTCTGGCTAATGGTTTATCAATTTTGTTTATCTTCTCAAAGAACCAGCTTTTAGTTTTATTGATCTTTGTTATCATTTCCTTCATTTCTTTTTCATTTATTTCTGATCTGATCTGTATGATTTCTTTCCTTCTGCTAAATTTGGGGTTTTTTTGTTCTTCTTTCTCTAATTGCTTTAGGTGCAGGTTAGGTTGTTTATTCGAGATGTTTCCTGTTTCTTAAGGTAGGATTGTATTGCTATAAACTTTCCTCTTAGAACTGCTTTTGCTGCATCCCATACGTTTTGGGTCATCTTGTCTCCATTGTCATTTGTTTCTAGGTAGTTTTTGATTTCCTCTTTGATTTCTTCAGTAATCACTTCATTATTAAGTAGTGTATTGTTTAGCCTCCATGTGTTTGTATTTTTTACAGATCTTTTCCTGTAATTGATATCTAGTCTCATAGCATTGTGGTTGGAAAAGATACTTGATATGATAAAATTGAAATCATATCAAGTAACTTTTCCAACCACAATGCTATGAGACTAGATATCAATTACAGGAAAAGATCTGCATGTGTCTTTTTGAATTATGGTTTTCTCAGTGTATATGCCCAGTAGTGGGATTGCTGGGTCATATGGTAGTTGTATATTTACTTTTTTTGAGGAACCTCCATACTGTTCTCCATAGTGGCTGTATCAATTTACATTCCCACCAACAGTGCAAGAGGATACCCTTCTCTCCACACCCTCTCCAGCATTTGTTGTTTGTAGATTATCTGATGATGCCCATGCTAACTGGTGTGAGGTGATACCTCATTGCAGTTTTGATTTGCAATTCTCCAATAATTAGTGATGTTGAGCAGCTTTTCATGTGCTTCTTGGCCATCTGTATGTCTTCTTTGGAGAAATGTCTATTTAGGTCTTCTGCCCATTTTTGGATTGGGTTGTTTTCTTTTTTAATATTGAGCTGCATGAACTGTTTATATATTTTGGAAATTAATCCTTTGTCTGATGATTCATTTGCAAATATTTTCTCCCATTCTGAGAGTTGTCTTTTCATCTTTTTATGGTTTCCTTTGCTGTGCAAAAAAAGCTTTTAAGTTTCATTAGGTCCCATTTGTTTATTTTTGTTTTTCTTTCCATTACTCTAAGAGGTAGATTAAAAAATATCTTGCTGTGATTTATGTCAAAGAGTGTTCTTCCTATGTTTTCCTCTAAGAATTTTTAGTGTCCGGTCTTACATTTAGGTCTTGAATCCATTTTGACTTTATTTTTGCTTTTGGTGTTAGGGAGTGTTTTAATTTCGTTCTTTTACATGTAGCTGTCCAGTTTTCCCAGCACCACTTATTGAAGAGACTTTCTTTTCTCCATTATATGTCCTTGCCTCCTTTATCATAGATTAGTTGACCACAGGTGCGTGGGTTTATCTCTGGGCTTTCTATCCTGTTCCATTGATGTATATTTCTGTTTTTGTGCCAGTACCATATTGTCTTGATTACTGTAGCTTTGTAGTATAATCTGAAGTCAGGGAGTCTGATTCCTCCAGCTCTGTTTTATTCCCTGAAGACTGCCTTGGCTAGTTGGGGTCTTTTGTATCTCCATACAAATTTTAAGACTTTTTGTTCTAGTTCCATAAAAAATGCCATTGGTAATTTGATAGGGATTGCATTGAATCTGTAGATTGCTTTGTGTAGTATAGTCATTTTCACTATATTGATTCTTCCAATCTACGAACATGGTATATCTCTCCATCTGTTGGTATCATCTTTAATTTCTTTTATCAGTATCTTATAGTTTTCTGCATACAGGTCTTTGTCTCCCTAGGTAGGTTTATTCCTAGATATTTTATTTTATTTTTTTGCAGTGGTAAGTGGGAGTGTTTCCTTAATTTCTCTTTCAGATTTTTCATCATTAGTGTATGGGATTGCAAGAGATTTCTGTGCACTAGTTTTGTATCCTGCTACTTTACCAAATTCATTGATTACCTCTAGCAGTTTTCTGGTGGCATCTTTAGGATTCTCCATGTATAGTATCATGTTATCTGCAAACAGTCACAGCTTTACTTCTTCTTTTGCAATTTGTAATCCTTTTATTTCTTTTTCTTCTCTGATTGCCATGGCTAGACTTCCAAAACTATGTTGAATAATAGTGGTGAGAGTGGACAGCCTTGTCTTGTTCCTGATCTTAGAGGAAATGCTTTCATTTTTCACCATTGACAATGATGTTTGCTGTGGGTTTGTCATATATGGCCTTTATTATGTTGAAGTAGGTTCTCTCTATGACCAGTTTTTGGAGAGTTTTTATCATAAATTGGTGTTGATGTTAAAAGCTTTTTCTGCATCTATTGAAATGGTCATAAGGTTTTTATTCTCCATTCTGTTAATATGGTGTATCACATCGATTGATTTGTTTATATTAAAGAATTCTTGCATCTCTGGGATAAATCCCACGTGATCATGGTGTATGATCCTTTTAATGTGTTGTTAGATTATGTTTCCTGGTATTTTGCTGAGGATTTTTGCATCTATTTTCATCAGTGATATTGGTCTGTAATTTTCTTTCTTTGTAGTATCTTTGTCTCTTTTGGTGTCAGGGTGAAAGTGGCCTAATGGAGTGAGTTTGGGAGTTTTCCTTCATCTGCAATTTTTTGGAAGAGTTTGAGAAGGATAGGTTTTAGCTCTTCTCTAAATGTTTGACAGAATTCACCTGTGAAGCCATCTGGTCCTGAACTTTTGTTTGTTGGAAGATTTTTAATGGCAGTTTCAATTTCATTACTTGTGACTGGTCTGTTCATATTTCCTATTTCTTTCTGGTTCAGTCTTGGAAGGTTATACCTTTCTAAGAATTTGTCCATTTCTTCCAGGTTGTCCATTTTATTGCCATAGACTTGCTTGTGGTAGTCTCTTAGGATGCTTTGTATTTCTGCCGTGTCTGTTGTAACTTCTCCTTTTTCATTTCTAATATTATTGATTTGAGTCCTCTCCCTCTTTTTCTTGATAAGTCTTGCTAATGGTTTATCAGTTTTGTTTATCTTCTCAAAGAACCAGCCTTTAGTTTTATTGATCTTTGCCATTGTTTTCTTTGATTTTGTTTCATTTATTTCTGCTCTGATCTTTATGATTTCTTTCCTTCCGCTAACTTTGGGTTTTGTTTGTTCTTCTTTCTCTAGTTCCCTTAGATGTAAGTTTAGATTATTTATTTGAGATTTTTCTTGTTTCTTGAGGTAGGCTTGTATAGCTGTAAACTTCCCTCTTAGAACTGCTTTTGCTGCATCCCATATGTTTTGTATCATCGTTTTTTCATTGTCATTTGTCTCTATGTATTTTTTGATTTCCTCTTTGATTTCTTCAGTGATCTCTTGGTTATTTAGTAACACATTGTTTAGCCTCCATGTGTTTGTGTTTTTTATGGTTTTTTCCCTGTAATTGATTTCTAATCTCATAGTGCTGTGGTCAGAAAAGATGCTTGATATGATTTCAATTTTCTTAAATTTACTGAGGCTTGATTTCTGACCCAAGATGTGATCTATCCTGGAGGATGTTCCATGTGCACTTGAGAAGAAAGTGTAATTTGCTGTTTTTGCATGGAATGTCCTGTAAATATACATTAAATCTATCTGGTCTGTTGTGTCATTTAAAGCTTGTGTTTCCTTATTAATTTTCTGTTTGGATGATCTGTCCATTGGTGTAAGTGAGGTCTTAATTCTACCCACTATTATTGTGTTACTGTCTAGTTCCTCTTTTATAGCTGTTAGCTGTTGCCTTATGTATTGAGGTGCCCCCTTGTTGGGTGCATATATATTTATAATTGTTATATCTTCTTGGATTGATCCCTTGATCATTATGTAGTGTCCTTCCTTGTCTCTTGTAACATTCTTTATTTTAAAGTCTGTTTTATCTGATATGAGTATTGCTACTCCAGCTTTCTTTTGATTTCAATTTGCATGGAATATCTATATCCATCCCTCACTTTCAGTCTGTATGTGTCCCTAGGTCTAAAGTGGGTCTCTTATAGACAGCATATATATGGGTCTTGTTTTTGTATCCATTCAGCAAGCCTGTGGCTTTTGGTTGGAGCATTTAATCCATTCATGTTTAAGGTAATTATCGATATGTATGTTCCTATTACCATTTTTTAAATTGTTTTGGGTTTGTTTTATAGGCCCTTTTCTTCTCTTGTGTTTCCCACTTAGAGAATTCCTTTAGCATTTGTTGTAGAGCTGGTTTAGTGGTGCTGAATTCTCTTAGCTTTTGCTTGTATGTAAAGCTTTTGATATCTCTGTTGAATCTGAATGAGATCCTTGCTGTGTAGAGTAATCTTGGTTGTAGGTTCTTCCCTTTCATCACTTTAAGTATATCATGCCACTCCCTTCTGGTTTGTAGAGTTTCTGCTGAGAACTCAGCTGTTAACCTTATGGGAGTTCCCTTGTGTTTTATTTGTCATTTTTCCCTTGCTACTTTCAATAATTTTTCTTTGTCTTTAATTTTTGTCAATTTGATTACTATGTGTCTTGACATGTTTCACCTTGGGTTTATCCTGTATGGGACTCTTTGCGCTTCCTGGACTTGGGTGGCGATTTCCTTTCCCTCGTTAGATAAGTTTTCAACTATAATCTCTTCAGAAATTTCTCTGGTCCTGTCTCTCTCTCTTCTCCTTCTGGGACCCCTATAATGTGAATGTGGTTGCGTTTAATGTTGTCCCAGACGTCTCTTAGTCTGTTTTCATTTATTTTCATTCTTTTTCTTTATTCTGTTCCACAGTGGTGAATTCCACCATTCTGTCTTCCAGGTCTCTTATCTGTTCTTCTGCCTCAGTTATTCTGCAATTGATTCCTTCTAGTGTATTTTTCATTTCACTTATTGTACTGTTCATCTCTGTTTGCTTGTTCTTTAATTCTTCTAGGTCTTTGTTAAACATTTCTTGCATCTTCTTGTTCTTTGCCTTCAGTCTTTTTCCGAGGTCCTGGATCATCTTCACTTTCATTCTTCTGAATTATTTTTCTGGAAGATTGCCTTATCTCCACTTCATTTAGTTGTTTTTCTGGGGTTTTATCTTGTTGCCTCATCTGGTACATAGCCCTCTGCCTTTCGTCTTGTCTATCTTTCTCTGAATGTGTTTTTTTTTTTTTCCACAGGCTGCAGGATTGTCATTCTTCTTGCTTCTCAAAATTTGTATTCATAACAAATAACTCTCAAAATGAATAGTTTTATTAATTATCTTTAATAGAAAATGATGTAGACTATAGTGACCTGATTTTGATTATAAATATTTTCATGAGTGCTTTTGGGGAAAGGTTTTAATGGAGTTTATATTTTTTATATTTGTTGTAATCCAATTTTTCTAATGATAACTATAATATATTGAATAAGTATTCTTGTGTTGACAATTGAATCACCTTGCTTTCTTATATCATGGCGAAGTTATTCTAAGCTGAAAGTCTTTCCATGGAATTCTACCCTCAACTTAATCTCAACTGGAATCAGATAAATTTCACTAGATGTACAGGGTAAAAAAATCCTTTCTCTCTCTCTCATTTGAAGTACTGTGATAGTACACTAGACAAGTTTGACAGTTACAGTGGTTGAAGCCCATATAATCTTCCCATGAACATATACTATATAGTCTGTTTCCAGTAGGGTTCGAGCTATCTGGAATGTCACAAAATAGCATTGCAATCCTTGATTTTGTTGTGATGTTAAATACATTTTCTCTATTCTGTTGCTTAATGTCCAGTGTTTCTGAATAAGAGAAGCAATGTTTTCTCAGAATTTTATTTTCAAGCACTTCCATTTTGGGGGACTATTTTTAAACACTATCACGCAATATGTTTCTGAGATATTACCAATTTGAACTTTCACAGTATGCTGTTATTCTTACCCAGTGTAAAATTTTTTCAGCACAACAAGAGTAAACATGTTTAATTGATGAAAAATATCAAGTAGAATTCTGTCACATTTTTCCTAAAATTATTTTCACAGTAGATATTTTATACAGGATATTTCAAAAGTAAAGAAGGTAGAGAAACACATACAGCTCACTTCTTGCCAGCAACCCAAGTAAATTAAGATCATGCTATGAAGAGAGCTATGACATTTGAGGGTCTCATTTTATTTTATATTTAACTGAGCATGGAGAAAAATTTTTAATGTGTTTAAACAAACACTTTATCACACTTTTGATATTTTTTATTATTCAGCTGCCTCACATAAAAGAGAGTTTATTCCTTTATGATATTGGGGGCATTGTGTAGCCAAACTGTTAGTCTTCCCAGTGTGATATGTTGTCCTTGTAAATATTCCAACTGCTTGTGTTAGTACATTTCAATTTCATTTGTCATTATCAATTTCCTTTATATTTAGGAATATTAATATATGTAAGAATTTGAAGTTAACACCTCATAAATAATGATTCCATTGTCTCTTACCCAGTGGAGATAGACAACTTTTGCATATTTGTCCACTCCAAGAAATCCTTTCTATTTCATAGTTGTCACTCATACTGAAAATCTGGTTTTCTCTGCCAAGTCTCTACCTGTCCCAATATCACTGACCACAGAAATTTGGATACGGAAAGGACAGCTGAGCCAATCAGACACTCCTTAAAAGAAATTTGAAATTGGATTTGAAATGATAGATATAGGATCATGTAAACTTTAGAGTGGAGAACCAATTGTGAGAATAGAGGAAATAACCTGTGTACGAAGAATGAATCAGACATGAAAGAGACATGTAGCACCTGACAGAGGACTTAGTTCCCAGCATTTTTGTTTTTTTGGCTCAACCCTTCTGTGTCTTGACACTACTCTGTCTACTTGATTTCATAACCTAAACCTGTATCTTTATAAGGTAAAGTAATATAAGGTCTTAAGCTTGTTTTAATGAAAAATAAAAATAAGAAAAAGATGTACTGCTTACTATTTACCAGACACTGTTCTAAAATCTTACTCATATTAACTCATTTAAGCTTTGCAACCCCTAGAGGCAGGTATTATTACTGCCCTCACTTACAGATACTGAGGCATAGAGAGGTTATATACTCTCCCCATAACTTATGCCTCTTTTATATGACAATTGAACAGAAAATTATGGAAAGTATAATAAAGAATTTGTTTTAACACATTAAAAACCTTTGTCCATGCTCAATTAAACATAGACTTGCACCTAGAAAGTCTAAAATAGGTTTCTTGATACTAAATAAATAAAACCAAACAAAATAAAACAAACCAAACAAGTAAACAAAACAGGAACAATCTTAACCAAGGAACCTGGTGAAGACAGTTATATGAAGCTAATGGCACTCTGGTCCATGCGAAGGCCAGAAACAAAGACACTTCCTTTGCAAATTATTACTTTAAGCCATGAATTCTCAAAGGAGGTGGGTGATATTGCCCCCATTGAGAAGAAAATTGGTTGCCGGGGTGAAAAAAAGTCACAAGTATACATACAGTACATAAACATATATATTGTATTTATGGTATCAAAATTACATGTGAGAGGCAATTAGAAAAACCATCTGAAAAAGCTATTTAAGGGGGCAATAATGAAAAGAAAAAAAGATTAAGAAACACTGCTTTAAATTATCCAAAGTTTTTCCTATGTATATTGACCTCAGCTTCAACCATGACACAAACTATACATTTTTTTCTTAGAATTTCCTAAGAATTTGTAGTTCTAGGATTTGGGATAAGCTTTTATCTACTCTTCTCAAGTTCAAAAGCATTATGCAAGCTGTTTCCTGAATTAAAGAGCTGCAAAAAATATTTATGTTTTCTGTCATTAAAAAGCATTTCAAAAATAGAACTTTTTTTTTGTGCTCTCATTTGTTCAAAAATAGCTTTCCTTTTAAATGATGAAATTTGTCACTGGCTCATTTTTCCATGGGAACAGCTGCTTGTTGCATGTTTGAACATATTTGCTTAAGAAATACAAAATTATTAACATTCTAATCCTCTAACCTTTTAAGGAGAGCCAGCTGTGATTATTCACAGCTAGACCATAGCCTTTGGTTTCAGCTTTGTGGAAACTTCTTCCCTTTATTTCTCAGAGAATATTACCTGAACAATTTGATTTTCTGAGTAGGAGCTATACCATACATGAAGCAACCTCAACTATTAGCCCCAAGAACTAGGGAAAATATTAAAAAATATATTAATCTGGTTTTGCTAATAGTAAGAATTGTTAATTGCATTTTCATCTTATTTAAAAAAAACCTTACCACACTTACTATGTGCTATAGTGCTAGGTACTGTTTTAAACACTTTAAAATACGTATTTTTTAACTCAATTTTTTTAATGTATATATTTTATTTTTGGCTGCATTGGGTCTTTGTTACTGCACACGGGCTTTCTCTAGTTGCAGCAAGTGGGGGCTACTCATTGCGGTGCATGGGCGTCTCATTGCAGTGGCTTCTCTTGTGGCAGAGCACGGTCTCTAGGTGTGTGGGCTTCAGTAGTTGTGGCACGTGGGCTCAGTAGTTGTGGCTTACAGGCTCTAGAGTGCAGGCTCAGTAGTTGTGATGCATGGGCTGAGTTGCTCCACGGCATGTGGGATCTTCCCAGACCAGGGCTCAAACCCGTGTCCCCTGCATTGGCAGACGGATTCTTAACCACTGTGCTACCAGTGAAGTCCCCACTTTAAAATAATAATTAGCTTAATCTTCATGAAGTACGTACAATCATTACCCTTGCTATTTTTATAATTTAAGAAATTGAGCCAAAGAGTGGTTAAGCAAATTGCCAAGGGCCACACATCTGGCAAGCTGCAATGCCAAGATTCAAACAGAGGCCATCTGGCTCCAAATCCTGTGCTCATTATCATTAAACTGCAATATTCGAAGCACCTAATTAATTACCTTACTTATATTTTCTTATTTATCCTCACAGCAACCCAAAGAGGTAGCATGGTTATTACTTCCACCTTGATGGATGGAGACCATAAAGAAGACAGAGTTTGAGCACCTGGCCCCAAATCCCAATACTGTTAAGAGGTGAGCAGTGGATTTGAACCCAGATCCTTTCTGACTCCAGAGCCCCTATGCTGCACTGCCACAGGACTTCACACCAATTTCTTCCCAACATGTCAAGGTACTATGTATCATTTATGGAGAATCACCACACTGGCTTGTTTATATCACTCTATAGTTTGGCATAAATCAATCCAGTAGTCAACAACTAAAGGTTTCTTTCTCACCTGTAATAGCATTTTTTTGCCCAAGAGAATAATTGCTCAATCAAACTGGTTGAGGTTCTAGCCATGGAGTTCCTTTTTTATTTACAGGAATTGAAGATATCTGGGGGACAGTCTATCTATAGTTTTGAACTATTACTGAAGTAGCCTTTTAATGTGACCTTGTAGATTCCAAGCCAAATGATGATCACTCACATCTTTCCCATGTTCTAGGTATAATGGGACCTAACTTAGCATGTTTACCATGTCTTGAGTTCAGATATGAAGAAGGCTGCCATCTACAAATATATGTACTATCTTGTTATCAAAGAAAGTGATTTATCTCAGTCCCAAGTGATATTCATACAGTAGTAATCATAAGTTATGCTATACCATGCTTTATATTGTATTGAGTAGTTCCCTTAGAACCTCACATCACAATCCAGTTATGTTGGCAGAGCAGATATTTTATTACCCACTTTATAGATGATAAAAATGATGTCCACATGCTCCAGTGATGTCTAATCAAGGTAAAGTTAGAGGTGGGACCTGTTAGCCATTGTGTGGATTCTATTAAATATATATTTGGTGGAAAATCCAAGGCAAGGATGCTGCTTCCCATTGAGAAGGTAGGTAAGTTATTGTTTTTCTGTTACCCAGTGTAGACCCAGATAACATTGATATCTACAATACAACAACTGTGTAAAACATTTAAAAACTGAAAAATGAATTGGTATGTTGTTTTGTGGACAGATTAATAGGTTCAAAATAGTTCATATACTCTACTTGTATCCCTTACACCCACTATCTGACCCACCCTTGCCATGACTCATTCCCCAGATTTGTGGTCACTGGAGTACCTGTATGCCTCCACATACACATATGAGGACTTCTGGAAGCTTTACCCCTTTTCATGTGCTATCATTTGACTCACCTAGACTCATAGTTATAGAGAAACACTGTGATATGCAGATATCACTATTCACTTTCTAACACTAACAAAGGAATTGCCATAGAGAAATAAAACTATGAGGTATTCCACAGAAGCAGGAGTATTTGAGTTTAATTATATCAATGAATTAATTAGAAGGTCTTATCTCTAATTTATTCCTATTCTTTTTATCCTCATAGAATGTTAAAAGGAAGAGTCTATACATTCAATATAGTAAATACCTTCTTTTCTGGAAGATCACTGAGATCCAACTGGGGCACAAGACAGTAACAAGGAAATAGTTTCTCAGGTCTGGATCCAATTTCAGCTTTAAGCCAGGATTAGAAAATGATTTTAATTTTATATCATCACCTAAAATTGTCTAGAACTGACTTTTAAAGTGCTCTGTCACCATAGCCTAGCTTATTAAGAAATAATGGGGCCTTCCCTGGTGGCGCAGTGGTTGAGAGTCCGCCTGCTGATGCAGGAGACATGGGTTCTTGCCCCAGTCCGGGAAGATCCCACATGCTGCAGAGCAGCTAGGCCCGTTAGCCATGGCCGCTGAGGCTGCACATCCAGAGCCTGTGCTCCGCAACAGGAGAGGCCACAACAGTGAGAGGCCCGTGTACTGCAAAAAATAATAATAAAAAAAAAATAAGAAAGAAATAATGGTATTAGCGAATACTAAACTATTTCATAGTTTTGCATGAGAAAATATATAAACCTCATTCCAAAAAATACAAGCTATATTTTGAGTGAACAAATTTCAAGTGGATCCTTGAGAATTCCACATGTCTCCGTTTAGCTCACTTGGGTAATACAGATACCAACAGTGGGCCACATACGTTGAATGTGCATTTAAGTGGCACATCCATTTTTTCTAGAAATAATTATCTAATTAAATGTACCTAATGGGGGCTTCCCTGGTGGCGCAGTGGTTGAGAATCCGCCTGCTCATGCAGGGAACACGGGTTCGTGCCCCGGTCCGGGAAGATCCCACATGCCGCGGGGCGGCTGGGTGGCTGAGCCTGCGCGTCCGGAGCCTGTGCTCCGCAGCCGGAGAGGCCACAACACAAAAGTGAGAGGCCCGCATACTGCAAAAAAAAAAAAAAAAAAAAGTACCTAATGATTACCTAGGGTAAATTCCTTAGTATGCCCTTAGAATTTATGACTCGGTACCAGGGAACCATTGTTATCCAATGATAAAAAATCAAGAAAGAAAAACTTTAACGTTCTTCTAGGGAATCTAAGAATGATAGTGAGCAGTTGAATTAACTACAAAATTTGGTTCATAAAAATCTTGCCAAATACATTTCTTTAAGAAATTATCCTGGAAAGGATAATTACTTCAGAGTAAAAAAAAAATAGAGAATTAAATTCAAATATTTATATACATATTTATTTAGCTAAAATATATTATATTTTAATTTTATAGCTTTGATTAACAATTAAATGAAGACTCATTGATCCCATATGCAGTCCAAGAATGAGAATATCATTTATAACTTGGGTCATGATTCTATTCTCCTGTGCTATCTGCTTGTTTCCCCTCTAGAGGGAACAAATATATTGTATTGTATATTTTTACTTTCTTTTTTTGTTGTTCTTGTTTGTTTTAATTTTAGCATGCATATATGTTAGCATAAGCAGTATAATTTGGGATGTTTTCTGTTTGAGAACTTTACAAAAATGATTTCAAATTATATAGTTTTCTGGCACTTCAGTTTTCTCTCAATATTATGTTTCAAAGATTTCTTTGTCTTGTGGTATATAGCTGGAGTTCAGTCATTTCATTCTTGTGCAGTAGTCTATTGTGACACATCACAACTTCTTTAACCATTTTCTTATGGTAAGTTGTTAGAATGTTTTTAGTTTTATTTTTTTAATGTACAGTGCTGCTATACATATTTTATCTTAATTTTTTTGTGTGTATGTAGAAATGTTGGATCAGTGGATATGTATTTAATATTATAAGGTAATACTAAGATTTCCCCGAGAAATTGTACAATACACCCCCAATCAGTACATTCTCACTGATGTACATTCCTTCAATATGTGGTATTTTCAAACTTCATAATTAGGAAATCTAGCAAATTTCTACATTTTTGAAGGTTAGTTTTAGTAGGTACACAATTCTAAGTTGACATTTACTTTTCACAACACCTTGGTAATGTTTTCCACTTTCTTTTGGTATCATTTGTTGATACTAAAAAAACTGCTGTCTTTCTAACTGTTGTTTATTTATGAATGACCTGGATTTTTCTCTATGTCCATTTTTAAGGCTCTTTTCCTTTATGTTATGAAGTTTCAATATAATGAATATGGGCCTGATTTATTTATTTATTTATGTGGTACATGGGCCTCTCACTGTTGTGGCCTCTCCCGTTGCAGAGCACAGGCTCTGGACGCGCAGGCTCAGCGGCCATGGCTCATGGGCCTAGCAGCTCTGTGGCATGTGGGATCTTCCCAGATCAGGGCATGAACCTGTGTCCCCTGCATCGGCAGGTGGACTCTCAACCACTGTGCCACCAGGGAAGCCCCTGATTTATTTTTTATTTGTGCCATTCAGAATACAGATTTATAAATTTTTCATTTATATTACCATTTCGGTCAGTACTAGGAAATTTATAGCTGTTTTTCCTCAATTCGTTTTTTCAGTTCTCTTCCCCTACAACATCAATTAAATGTATCCTATACATTTTCATTCTGTCCCCCATATCTCTTAGTTATTTCCTGATTTTCATTTTTTCAGGGAGTTGCTTAAATCTGGGTGATTTCTTCAGATACATTTTCCAGTTTTCTTGTTCTTTCTTCAGTCGCTTATTATCTACAAATTAATACATCTATTGACTTTTCCTCAAGGGTTTTATTTTCCATCTAGAAAATTTTTATTTCTTAGTTTATAGTTTTTAAATCTTTTTGTTTAATTCTAATGCCTTTTTTTGCAGCTCTTCTAATTGCATTTTTTCTTTAAATATTTCTTACATAGTTGTTTTATATTATGTATTTGATAATCTCAATATCCGTAGTCATTTAAGATCAAAATCAGTTACTTGTTTTTCATGCTTGCTTTCTGGTGTCTTTACTGGCTGTTGGCTGTGAACTCATTGCTTGACCCTAATCTCTGTGAATATAATAGGATTAAATTAAGGAAGCTTCATTCCAGAGAGGATTTGATTTTACTTCTACCAATATCCAGTGGTCCATTACTGAACTGTAAGCACTTCAGGCCCCTTCAAAATTAATGGATCAGTGTTGGGTCCCAGAGTCAACTTTTCTATTTTTTAGCTGACTCAAGACTTAGTATCCAAATCCACTTCTGCTATCAGCATTTTCCTCTAAGGAAAACCTAGTCATATGGGCAAACAATTCTCTGCCACCAGAAAACTTTCTTGGAAGTAAAAGGGGGAGGGAAGGGATTGTCTTTGGAGAAGGTTGGTTTTTTGTTTTTTTGTTTTATTTTAACCATTAAATGACAGCAATGCTCCATTGTGATGTTCTATCTGTGGTACCAACTGTAGGGTTGTTCAAAGAGCACCTTTTTAACCAAAAGGCTGGAAACTAAGTTTAAAATAATGCCATTACTAATGTCTTCACTACAAATTTAAAATTTATAATTAAGGTATAGTATTTGAATCATTAACCCTTTTACAGAAAGGTAAAAGTCTTTCTGAATGAAATTTGTGGCTTATAGAAATTGACATTTATATTGCTGTGTATGTAAAAAATATTACTTCTAAAAACAATCCCACTGAATGTTTGTAGAGGGAATTCATTAAAAGGATATAAATATTTGAGAATGAAGGTGAGTAGACAAAGGTGGATCAAATAGCATGTCATAAAGGCTAATGAGATTTAAAATTATGCAAATAAAACTTTGGGTGAATTTGCATGACAATTTCTTCATGATGACATATATACATTGTAAATTCAATATTTAAGGGAAACAATAAAATCACCAATCAATTATACTAGATTTGATAAGAATCCCAGGAGGCATGCTGAAGTGTGAGAGGTTAAAACTGACTAAACTGATGCGCTAATATTTTTTTCTTTATATATTTACCTTCAGTAGTTCTTAAATTTTCCTCCCCATTTTTTTCCTCCTTATAAATTTTCCCAACGAAGGGGTTAGGAAAAAAGAAATTTAGTGTCGGTGTTCACTGAGGGAAGCAGAACCATTGTGAGTTATCAGGTAAGGGAATCAACCTACACAAATGTATAAACAAGCTAGGGAAATCTACAGGGGTAGGAGGAAGACCAAGGGGCCACAGCCAGTGAATCTGACAGGCTAAATGGGCCTGCAAAGTAGAAAGTGGTGGAGAAATCTGAGTGAAGTGTATATGTTTGCAGCAAAGCATCTTGTCATGGACCTGGGCCTTTTACTGGTCAGTAGTCAGTAGTTTGAAAGAACTGAAAACAGAGGAGAGGAAAGCAAGTGCAAGCTAGAATCTGCCAGCCCTTCTGTGTGTCACTATAGCCAGCCACTAGTTCCTGCAGAGAGCAATGGCTGTTGCTTCACTCTGCCTCCCAGATCTTACAGTTGTACCTTGTTTACCCACACTAACCCAGAACAACACAGGGTAGGAGATTCTAGGAAATGTAGCTCCAGTTTAACAAAACTGATGAAAGAAAATTCCATGACAATCATTTTCAATTGAAATTAGTAGTTATAGACATTTCTCACTTATCAAAGAATGACAGGAATAAAATTACAAGATATAAAATTTCATTGAAAGCTATATTTTCCTTATTAAATATATATAAGGTTTTCCTTATTAACGATGTATATGTAACTTTACATATATATTAAAATATATATATAAAACCTTACACATATATAACTTTGTGTATTTATTACATATATTGTAACTTTACACACACACACACACATACACACACACACACACACACACACACATCTGACAGAGAAAAAGTGACCATAAAATGTCGTGGGCCTGGGTATAACAGAATCATGAATTATTTAATATTGATACGAAGCTTTTCTATTCACCAGTTGATTTTTCTTTTTCTGCACATAGCACAAGAACTTTCTTGATAGATTTATAGAATCTTATTATTAAAAAATATCCTTGGGCTTCCCTGGTGGCGCAGTGGTTGAGGGTCCGCCTGCCGATGCAGGGGACACGGGTTCGTGCCCTGGTCTGGGAGGATCCCACGTGCCGCGGAGCGGCTGGGCCCGTGAGCCATGGCCGCTGGGCCTGTGCGTCCGGAGCCTGTGCTCCGCAACGGGAGAGGCCACAACAGTGAGAGGCCCGCATAACGAAAAAAAAAAAAAAAAAAAAAAAAAAAAAAAAAAAAATATCCTTCTCTAAAGATAAGTAGTATGTTCCATTAAATGTAAAAACTTTAGAAATTTGATAGGTTTTAATTTAATGTTCTATCAAAAGGCAGTAAGGAATTTCCCAGAAGAGATATATAATGTAAACATGTATTCAGTCATGTTTCTCTGAGCTTTGTTCCTTCCATTCTAATAGGAGAAATTATTTAACTTGTGTTATCTCAGGCTTTTGGAAATATGTGCAGATTTTGTGGCAATATAATCTGATGATATTTAAAACATATCATACTAAATAAATTAGTATTTAAGCAAATTAAGAGAGATAAAGAGATTTGTTTTTAAAGTAAGATAAATATGTTTGCATTTAAATAAGTAAAGATCTGTTCTTCCACATTTTTGACCTGTTGACCAAAATTAATATTTGGAAGAATTTACTTATTTAATCAATAAACATGCAACTCCCCTCATGTTATTTCTTCAATACACGTTTTAGTAGCTCTGCATCTCCTTTAGGATAACACACAGAATCTTCAGCATGGGCTTCATATGTTTCATAATGTGGTTAAGGTATATTTTCAGGCTTATCCTCACACTTTCTCATAGGCACATTCCCTGCAGTATCCTAAAATATTTGTGTTTCTCTGAATGACTCATACATTTCCTTATTCGCCAGGCTTCACTCATGCTTTAGTAAGTAATTCCCATATGCTCTGAGAATTCTGTAAGTGACAATGTCGTCTAGTGGTTTAAACCAAGGAATTTGGTGTCTGCTTGATACAAGACTCATGCTCTTTTCTGCTACCTTGTGAGAATTTCTTATTCTTTCTCTTGTTCCTTTTTTTAACTTATAAAGTGGGACCACAAATAGTAATGTTATCATGAAACAATTATATAGATTAATCAATAACTACATGTAAAATGCTTAGCAGAGTCTGGCATCTAGTAAATAGTGAATTTTATGTAACATTATTTTTATCATTCTTTTTTCTTTTTTTAACATTGAGGTATACTTGCTATAAAATATTATATAAGTTACAGGTGTACAATATAGTGATTCACAATTTCCAAAGCTTACACTCCATTTTAGCTATTATAAAATATTGGCTATATATCCCATGCTGTATAACATAACCTTGTAGCTTATTTTATACATAATAGTTTGTATCTCTTAATCCTCTTCTACTATATTGACCCTCTCCCTTCCCTTCTAGCCACTGGTAACTACTGGTTTGTTCTCTATATCTGTGAGTCTGCTTCTTTTTTGTTATATTCACTAGATTGTTATATTTTTTAGATTGCACATATAAGTGATATCACACTGTATTTGTCTTTCTCTGTCTGACTTATTAAACTTAGCACAACGCCCTTCAAGTCTGTCCATGTTGCTGCAAATAGCAAACTTTCATTATTTTATGACTGAGTAGTATTCCATTGTGTGTGTGTGTGTGTGCAAGTGTACATACACACACACATACACACACACACGTCTTTATCCATCTGTTGATAGACATTTAGGTTGCTTCCATATCTTGGCAGTTATAAATAATGCTGCTCTGAAAATTGGGGTACATATATCTTTCCTAATTAGTGTTTTTGCTTTTTCAAATATACACCCAGCAGTGAAATTGCTGGGTCATATATTAGTTCTATTTTTAATTCTTTGAGAAACCTCCATATTGTTTTCCACAGTGACTGCACCAACTTGCATTTCCACTAACAGTATAGGAGGATTTCCTTTTCTCCACGTCCTCACCAGCATTTGTTATTTGTGTTCATTTTGATGACAGACATTCTGACAGGGGTGAGATGATATCTCATTATGGTTTTGATTTGCATTTCCCTGATGATTAGCAATGTTGAACATCTTTTCATGTGCCTGATGGCCATCTGTGTGTCTTCTATGGAAAAATATCTATTCAGGTCTTCTGACCATATTTTGAGTGGTGGCTTTTTTTTTTTAATTGAGTTGTATGAGCTGTTTATATATGTTGGATATTAATCCCTTATTGGACATATCATTTGCAAATATTTTCTCCTATTCAGTAAGTTGTCTTTTTGTTTTGTTGATGGTTTCCTTTGCTATGCAGAAGCTTGTAAGTTTAATTAGGTCCCATTTGTTTATTTTTGTTTTTATTTCTATTGCCTTGGAAGACTGACCTAAAAAAAATGGTACAATTTATGTCTGAGAATGTCTTGCCTATGATCTCTTCTAGGAGTTTTATGGTGTCATGTCTTATGTTTAAGTCTTTAAACCATGGTGAGTTTATTTTTGTGTATGGTGAGAGGGTGTGTTCTAACTTCATTGATTTACATGTGGCTGTCCAACTTTCCCAACACCACTTGCTGAAGAAACTGTCTTTTTCCCATTGTATATTCTTGTCTCCTTTGTTGAAGATTAATTGACCTTAGGTGTATAGGTTTATTTCTGGGCTCTCTATTTTGTTGCATTGATCTATATGTCAGTTTTTGTGCCAATACCATGCTGTTTTTATTACTGTAGTTTTTCAGTATTGTCTGAAGTCTGGGAGAGTTATGCCTCCTGCTTTGTTCTGCCTATGGTTTCCTCTAGGCGTTTTATAGTATTCAGTCTTATATTTAGGTCTTTAATTCATTTTGAGTTTCTTTCTGTATATGGTGTTAGAGAATGTTCTAATCTGATTCTGTTACATGTAGCTGTCCAGTTTTCTCAGCACGATTTATTGAAGAGATTGTCTTTTCTCCATTGTATATTCTTGCCTCCTTTTTCATAGATGAATTGACTATAAATGTGTGCGTTTATTTCTGGGCTTTCTATCCTGTTCCATTGATCTATGTGTCTGTTGTTGTGCCTGTACCAAACTGTTTTGATTACTGTAACTTTGTAGTATAGTCTGAAGTAAGGGGGCATGATTCCTCCAGCTCCATTCTTCTTTCTGAAGATTGTTTTGGCTATTTGGGGTCGTTTTTGTTTCCATACACATTTTTAAATTATTTTTTCTAGTTCTGTGAAAAATGCCATTGCTATTTTGATAGAGATTACATTGCAACTCTAGATTGCCTTTGGTAGTATGGTCATTTTAACAATATTAATTCTTCCAGTCTATGAACATGGTTTATCTTTCCATTTGTTTGTGTCATTTTCAATTTCTTTCATCATTGTCTTATAGGTTTCTGAGTACAGGTCTTTTACGTCCTTAGGTAAGTTTATTCCTAGATTTTTTTATTCTTTTCAATGTGATGGTAAATGAGATTCTTTCCCTAATTTCCCTTTCTGACTTTTCATTGTTAGTGTATAGAAATGCAACAGATTTCTGTACATTAATTTTGTATCTGCAACTTTACCAAATTTATTGATGAGTTCTAGCAGTTTTCTGGTGGCATCTTTAGGATTTTCTGTGTATAGTATCCTGTCATCTGCAAATAGTGACAGTTTTACTTCTTCCTTCCAATTTGGATTCTTTTTATTTCTTTTTTTTCCTCTGATTTCTTTGGCTATGACTTCCAATACTATGATGAATAAGAGTGGTGAGAGTGGGCATCCTTGTCTTGTTCCTGATCTTGGAAGAGGTACTTTTTGCTTTTCACCATTGAGTGTGATGTTTTCTGTGTGTTTGTCATATATGGCCTTTATTATGTTGAGGTATGTTCCCTCTATGCCTACTTTCTGGAGAGTTTTCATGAAAAAATGATTTTGAATTTTGTTAAAAGCTTTTTCTGCATCTATTGAGATGATCATATGGTTTTTATTCTTCAGTTTGTTAATGTGGTGTGTCACATTGATTGATTTATCCCACTTGATCATGATGTATGATCCTTTTAATGTATTTTTGGATTCAGATTGCTAACATTTTGTTGAGAATTTTTGCATCTATGTTCATCAGTGATATTGGCCTATAATTTTATTTTTTTGTGATATCTTTGTCTAGTTTTGGTATCAGAGTGATGGTGACTTCATAGAACGAGTTCCAAAGTGTTCTTTCCTCTGCAATTTTTGAAATAGTTTGAGAACGATAGGTGTTAACTTTTCTCTAAATGTTTGGTGGAATTCACCTGTGAAGTCATTTGGTCCTGAACTTTTGTTTGTTGGGAGTGTTTTAATGACTGATTCAATTTCACTACTGGTAATTGGTCTGTTTATATTTTCTATTTCTACTTGGTTCACTCTTGGGAGATTGTACCTATTTAAGAATCTGTCCATTTCTTCTAGGTTGTCCATTTTATTGGCATATGATGAACAGGAGATTTGGCAATGAATAAAATGGGAAAAGTTCTGCCCTTTTGCCCTTGTGAAGCTTTCATTCTAACAGTGGAGATATCCAACAAATAACAATATATATTTCTATTAATTGTTTATATGTCTTAAAGTTACTTTTTAAATATTCCTATTAATATAATTAGAGAATATTTGTTCTTAAAGGGTAGGGAAAATTTTATTCTTCTTTTTCCTCAGTATTTTCCATAATATCTGGCCCAAAGTAGCATTCAATAAATAGTTACTGAATAAACTCATTAATGAATGAATGATAGCTACAGAATCATAGAATTTCCCCCAAATTTTTAATATATAATCCCTGAGTCATTCTCAAGTGTGTATTGGATGATCTCTCAACTGTATATAAACACATTTATCTTATAGTAAGTTCATATATTTGTATATACATGTTCAGTACATACAAATTCTATATATTTAAGTGTAAATTTTCAAACAAAAACGTCAATAATATTAAAATGAGTACTTCTGAATCTCTACATCTATATATATTTCTAAGTTTGTGTGTGAGAGAACATAATGCCAGAAAAATATAAAGCTCTATGAAATAAAAATATTTCTGACAGAGTTTATATAGGTGGGAAAAGCTAAGGGTTGAAATATACAGAGGTAAATTAGTACATGGTAACCAGTCATAATTCTCCTAAGTATTATCTTTTATCCTATGCAAATGTGATTTCCCCCTCACTTTCTAGTTTAGAAAAATGGTTTACCATTTAATGCTCTAATCCTTACTTTGTTAGAGAGGAATCACAAAATAAATATGCTTATACTAAGAGATTATTTATTATCCTATGTTTAAAAAGTAGACAACAAGGTTAGTACAGATTCTATTGTACGAAAACGGGTGGTTTTACTACATGAAGTTATAATACCACAGTGACTTTCTAAACATTTTTAGCATGTTCCTGACAGGATGAGCTTCTGTTTATCTACTCTCTTATCAACATTCAATTTGCATTTTGTATCAGGTTGTGTTTCCGTTTCTATCTATTTCAAGCAAATCTACAGAAGTTAATTCTTTAATACATGCAGTAGGAATGTGAATCTTAGTAAATTGGATGGTAAACAACTTCAGCTTATTGGGAAGACAGGGTATGCTAGATATCCTTCTTCTTTTTCTGTCCATGTATCATCAGAATGTCCTGTTTATCTAAGTATATTCCCTTACCTTCAGCTCCTCATTCAGTTTAGCAAGTGGAGAACAACAGAAAGTGTTCTAAGTGAGGGAGGAGAGTGACGCATTGGGATATTATTTTTTTCTTCCTGGGCAAGCCAGCTTCATGGGCGTGACACTTGTGCAGTCACACATGGTCCCACACTGTGAAGGACTGGACATTGATTCAAGCAATAACTTGAGGCAAAGAAAAGACACAATATATTTTTAAGCAAATGCAAGAAGTTCAATATGTCTAAAATGGTTGTTCTCACTAAGTGTGTTTTGGCAGGCTGTTGTGTCTCCAATTTTGTTTCACTAAAAAGAAGGATGAAGCTTATCAGAAATAAGAGTTATAAATCTGTGTGAGACATCAACCATGCACATACACAAAAAGACAGCATAACTAACAAGGACAAACTTCGCTTCTAGAGAATTGTGTAGCTCAATGGAGCATCTCACTGCTAAAAGATGACAAGAGTGACTTGTGTCCTAATAGTGAAAATTTGTATAAAATATTTGAGATATTATACTACATTAGAGATTGAACTGTAATGATTGCTGCTGTTTAATGTTGATTTGAATATGTTTTATACCTTTGAATGTGCTACCAAGAGATCTTAATTTTTAGTGTGCCACATATCCAAGGAATTAATCAACCTCTGGTCTAGAGTATATTCAGTTATGACTGAAAATAACTGAAATTTATTCCTCAATGTTGGACTCTAGCCAAGATCTAAAGAGTTTTTCTGACCATACTAAGTAGCTTGGAGTCCACTCTGTTGGCATAGAGTAGGCACAGAAAAGGAGAGAGAAATGAATCATTTTATATTGTGGGAAAAATAACTCTGATATATGAAGAATAAAAAACTTGGAATTTCAGATCTGTGACAGTTTCTATGCCAAATAATGGTACAATGATGCTCAAATTTGTCATCTAGCCTGAGAAAGAAGGAAAGAAAGAAAGAGAGAGAAAGAGAGAGAGAAGGGAGGTGGGAGGAATGAAGAAAGGAAGGGAGGGAGGGAGGGAGGAAGGAAGGAAGGAAGGAAGGAAGGAAGGAATGAAGGAAGGAAGGAAGGATGGAAGCAAGGAATGCACTAACATGAGTATTAGCTGGTGTGAACACAATGTTTTAGAACGACAAGTCTACTTCAATCTTTATTCCTGGAGAAATGTGTATTATGCAGTATTTGAAATTTCTTCCTTTCATTCACAATATATCTCTCCATAAATATATATTTATTTATAAATATGCAAATATATAAAATCATTCAAAATATAGCCTGGAAAATATGTTTCTAAATAAGTATTATCAGGAACAGGATCTTACATCCAATAAAGTTCTTCACATCCTAGTTCATCTTCAATTTTCCCTGAACATGCAATTTTTACTTCATATTTATCATTTTTGAAACCCTTTTCCTCAGTGCATATCTCAGAATGACAGCTTTTCACTTCAAGTAGTTCAACCTTGGTGTTATTTATTTGACAAAATACCTCAGAAACCACTGTTTTTCCATTGATTCCTGGTGGATGGATAAAGTCGTCATCCTTCCTGTCTGTGTCCAGTAAATGGATTCTTATCATAATTGTCACAGGATGTTTGAGCCAGACTAACTCTAAAGGAGTAGAGCAGGTCTCACTCACTTTAGTTTGCATGCTTGGGGTTGTTTTGAAAACTAGACACTATATAGTTTCTATAAATTTCAGAACACAACAATTAAACAATCATGCTGGTAAAAATAATTTACTATTGTTATGATTTCCTAAATTCTATCCCACTTCTTCTACAAGGTGTTTCCTTTTTCCATAAAAATAACAATAGACAAAGAAATATTCACCATCCATAGGCAATGTCTGGTATTTATTTATTATTAGATATATTGGACATCTAATAAAGAGAGCATCACCTTTCTTTTCAAAATGTGATCAATTTTGGTTACCTAATATATGTAAAGTAGGAAAAGGGAAAAAAAATCTATGTGTAAAGAAGGAAAGGCTTTCTGCGTAGCAACCAAATTTTTCTCAGCTATGTTCTCCTTTGCAGCACTTTATTAAAGTAAAGAACTGATTTATTTACCTCTCAAGAGGCAAATAATTGAGACTATTTTAACTACCGTATCCTAGAACTTACATATCTTTATGTTTTCAAGCAGTAAACGCATATTGACCTTTTTTTGTTCATCAGTTTTGCACATTACATATTGACTTTCTATGATTGCAGATGACAATTAAATTGTTACACTGGTGTCCTCTCTGCATTTCTTCCAGTATACCCAATATCATTATAATACAATTTTTGCTTCAATGTATATTCCATGTTTACATTTTTATGTCTTCCTAAATATTATTCACAACAAAATAGTGTATGTATTATCTTTATTTTTCCCATATATTTTGTTGCACTTGAAGTTAAAATTTGCCTTTTTTCCTTTAATTTTCCTTTTACCTATTATTAAATCTTCTAACACCTTCTGTTATCATTTCAGCACAATTTTTAACAAAAGTATCACATCTGCTAATCAGTTTAGTTTTTCATCTTTGGAGATAGCTCTTTTCATCCTGGAGCATGCTATTCCCTTTGTCTCAGGATCAGAGATCCTGTTTCCCTAAATTAAGGATTTTTTTCCTTATTGGTTTTCTTCTTTGTTTTGGAAGAAAGTAGTCTATGCTAATTTTTCAGGTTTAAAGTATGGTACAATAAGGAAAGAACCCTCCACTTCCATGTATATTGAATTACATGGAAACAACGTAGACTGGTTGTCCTTTCTGTGTGAGGTATAACTTTCATCTTATTATCTTGGGAATAACCTAAGCCATCAATTTGGAGATCCCCTTTACTTCTCTCCTTTATTGGATATTTTGATATTAGAGAATATAGGTTTATGAGAAAAGAGAAGGACTTTCATAATACTAAAAGGGTCAATTAATCAAGAAGATATAATAATCCTTAATGTTTCCTAATAGACGTTTCAAAATACAGAAAGTCAAACTTACAGAAATGAAATAAGAAATAGAAAAATTCATAAGTACAGTCAGATTTTAATATAAGAGATTTCAATACTCCTCTAGCAATGATGGATAGAACAAAATACACACACAAACACACACACACACAAACCACTTAGAGAACAGTTTTAAAGTTTCTTTAAAAGTTAAACGTGGGGCTTCCCTGGTGGCGCAGTGGTTGAGAGTCTGCCTGCCGATGCAGGTGACGCGGGTTCGTGCCCCGGTCCGGGAAAATCCCACATGCCGCAGAGCGGCTGGGTCTGTGAGCCATGGCCATTGAGCCTGTGCGTCCGGAGACTGTGCTCCGCAATGGGAGAGGCCACAACAGTGAGAGGCCCGCGTACCAAAAAAAAAAAAAAAAAGTTAAATGTATATTTAACTACCATTGAGTCCAGTCATTCCACTTCTAGGTATTTACCCAAAAGTGAGGAAAGCAAATGCCCACCTAAAATAAATGTCCATACCAGCTTTATTTGGAAAAGTCAAAATAGGAAACAGCCCCCATGTCCATCAACATGGAAATGGGTAAACAAATTATGGTATGTACATAAAATGAAATAAGGTCATCAATAAAAAGTAATAAACACATAATACTATGGGATGATCATGGAGCTAAAGTGCCTTTTTCTTCATATCATATCAAGGGACCATACTTTCAACACTTATCACTGCTTATGTTGGGCCGGGTCACCTGACTGAGATAGTGCTTGACAGAGTTCTCCACTGCAATATTACTCTCTTTTCCTGTTTTTCATACTGTCCTCTGGAAAGAAGTCACTATGTGCAGCCCCTATTTAAGGAGTGGGTTTTTGCTTCACCTCCTCTAGGGCAAAGTGTCTACATAAGTTATTCGGAGTTCTACTGCTTGAAAGATTTGTACTGTCTCCTGCATGTAATTGTATTCAATAATTTATATCAGTATGAATTTATAGATATTTACTTTAGAATTTGGATAACTTTTGATTATAATCCAGTACTACTTTATTTTGTTGGTGAAGTTGTTCCAGCTTTAGCCACTGGGAGTTCTTTAGTTGCCTTTTTTTTTTTTTTGCTGTACGCGGGCCTCTCACTGTTGTGGCCTCTCTCAACCACTGAGCCACCAGGGAAGCCCTTCAGTTGCCTTTTGTGTCTTTTTGACACACTACCAACATTGTAGTTTGTTTGTGTACTGATTGGTTGATTTTTTTTTGAGCACTTCCTTAATTTTTGAGACCACAAGACATCTGGGATCATCCTGTATTTTCCAGTCCTAGAATATGCCATTTTTCTGGTCCCTCTTATTGGAGAATGTTTTTAAAAATCAAGATCTAGGGGGTGCCTTCAAGATGGTGGAGGGGTAAGATGTTTTACTCCTTCCTCCCCACAAATGCATCAAAACTGCATCTACATGTGGAACAACTTCTACAGAACACCTACTGAACACTGGCAGAAGACCGCAGACTTCCCAAAAGGCAAGAAACTCCCCCACGTACCTGGGTAGGGTAAAAGAAAAAAGGAAAAACAGAGACAAAAGAATAAGGATGGGACCTGCACCTCAAGGAAGGAGCTGTAAAGGAGGAAAAGTCTCCACACGCTAGGAAGCCCCTTCACTGGCAGAGACAGGGTGTGGGCACAGGGGAAGCTTCTGAGCCACAGAGGAGAGCACAGAAACAGGGGCGCAGAGGGCAAAGCAGAGAGATTCCCTCACAGAGGATCAGTGCCGACCAGCATTCACCAGCCCGAGAGGCTTGTCTGCTCACTCGCCGGGACGGGTGGGGGCTGGGAGCTGAGGCTCGGGCTTCGGAGATCAAATCCCATGGAGAGGACTGGGGTTGGCTGCTTGAACAGAGCCTGAAGGGGGCTAGTGCACCACAGCTGGCTGAGAGGGAGTCCAGGAAAACGTCTGGAACTGCCTAAGAGACAAGAGACCATTGTTTCGGGGTGTGCGAGGAGAGGGAATTCAGAGCACCACCTAAATGAGCTCCAGATAGTTGCGAGCCACGGCTATCAGTGCAGAGACCAGAGACAGGCATGAGACGCTAAGGCTGCTGCTGCAGCCACCAAGAAGCCTGTGTTCAAGCACAGGTCACTATCCACACCTCCCCTCCTGGGAGCCTGCGAAGCCTGCCACTGCCAGGGTCCCGTGATCCAGGTACAAATTCCCTGAGAGGGCACACAGCATGCCTCAGGCTGTTGCAACATCACGCTGGCCTCTGCCTCTACAGGTTCACCCCACATTCCATACCCCTCCCTTCCCCCAGCCTGAGTGAGCCAGAGACCCCTAATCAGCCGCTCCTTTAACCCCATCCTATCTGGCTGGGGAAAAGACACCCTCAGGTAACCTACATGCAGAGGCAGGGCCAAATCCAAAGCTGAACCCCAGGAGCGGTATGAACAAAAAAGAGAAAGGGAAGTTTCTTAATGCAGCCTCAGGAGCAGTGGATTAAATCTCCACAGTCAACTTGGTGTACCCTGCATCTGTGGAATACCTGAATAGACAATGAATCATTCCAAAATTGAGGCGGTGGACTTTGGGAGCAACTGTAGACTTGGGGTTTGCTTTCTGCTTCTAAATTGTTTCTGGTTTTATGTTTATCTTAGTTTAGTATTTAGAGCTTATTATCTTTGGTAGGTTTGTTTATTGATTTGGTTGCTCTCTTCCTTTTCATATATATTTTTTCCTTCTTCTCTTTTTCTGAGTGTGTATGTGTATGTTTTTTTGTGTGATTTTGTCTGTATATAGCTTTGCTTTTGCCATTTGTCCTAGGGTTCTGACTGTCTGTTTTGTTTTGTTTTTAACATAGTTTTTAGCACGTGTTATCATTGGTGGATTTTTTGTTTGTTTGTTTCATTGCTCTCTTCTTTCTTTCTCTCCTTTTTATTTTATTACTTTTAAATTTTATTATTTTTAATATTTTTTTCCATTTTAATAACTTTATTTTATGTATTTATTTTTCTTTCTTTTTTTTTCTCCTTTTTCTTCTGAGCTATGTGGCTGACAGAGTTTTTGTGCTCTGGTCGGGTGTCAGGTCTGAGCCTCTGAGGTGGGAGAGCTGAGTTCAGGACATTGGTCCACCAGAGACCTCCCAGCTGCACATAATAGCAAATGGTGAAACCTCTCCCAGAGACCTTCATCTCAATGCTAAGGCCCAACTCCACTCAATGACCAGAAAGCTACGGTGCTGGACACCATATGCCAAACAACTAGCAAGACAGGAACACAACCCTACCCATTAGCAGAGAGGCTGCCTAAAATCATAATAAGATCATGGACACCCCAAAACACACCACTGAATGTGGTCCTGCCCACCAGAAAAACAAGATACAGCATCATTGACCAGAACACAGGCACCAGTCCCCTGCACCAGGAAGCTGACACAACTCACTGAACCAACTTTACCCTCTGGGAGCAGACACCATAATCAACGGGAAATACGAACCTGCAGCCTGTGAAAAGTAGACCCCAAACACAGTAAGTTAAGCAAAATAAGAAGACAGAGAAGTACACAACAGATGAAGGAGCAAGGTAAAAACCCACCAGACCAAACAAATGAAGAGGAAATAGGCAGTCTACCTGAAAAAGAATTCAGAGTAATGATAGTAAAGATGATCTAAAAACTTGGATATAGAATGGAAAAAATACAAGAAACGTTTAACAATGACCTCAAAGAAATAGAGCAAACAAACAATGATGAACAAAACAATAAATAAAATTTAAAATTCTCTAGAAGGAATCAATAGGAGAATAACTGAGGCAGAAGAACAGATAAGTGATCTGGAAATAAAATAGTGGAAATAACTACTGTAGAGCAGAATAAAGAAAAAAGAAAGGAAAGAATTGAGGACAATCTCAAAGACCTCTGGGGAAATATTAAACACACCAACATCCAAATTATAGGGGTCCCAGAAGAAGAGATAAAAAAAGGGACTGGGGGGCTTCCCTGATGGCGTAGTGGTTAAGAATCCGCCTGCCAATGCAGGTGACACGGGTTCGAGCCCTGGTCCGGGAGGATCCCACATGCCGCAGAGCAATTAAGCCCGTGTGCCACAGCTACTGAGTCTGTGCTCTAGAGCCCACGAGCCACAACTACTGAGCCTATGTGCCACAACTACTGAAGCCCCCGTGCCTGGAGCCCATGCTCTGCAACAAGAGAAGCCACCGCAATGAGAAGCCCGTGCACCGCAACGAAGAGTGGCCCCCGCTCACCGCAACTAGAGAGAGCCCGCACGCAGCAATAAAGACCCAACACCGCCAAAAAAAAATAAAAAAAAACGAATAAATAAATTATTAAAAAAAAAAAAAAAAAAAAAAAAAGGGACTGGGGCTTCCCTGGTGGCGCAGTGGTTGAGAATCCGCCTGCCGATGCAGGAGACACGGGTTCGTGCCCTGGTCCGGGAAGATCCCACATGCCGCGGAGCAACTAAGCCCGTGAGCCATGGCCGCCAGGCCTGCTCGTCCGGAGCCTGTGCTCCGCAACGGGAGAGGCCACAACAGTGAGAGGCCCGCATATCGCAAAAAAAAAAAAAAAAAAAAAAGGGACTGACAAAATATTAGAAGACACTATAGTTGAAAACTTCCATACAATTGGTAAGGAAATAGTCAGTCTAGTCCAGGAAGCACAGAGAGGCCCATACAGGATAAATCCAAGGAGAAACATGCCAAGACACATATTAATCAAACTATCAAAAATTAAATACAAAGAAAACATATTAAAAGGAGCAAGGGAAAAGCAACAATTAGCATACAAGGGAATCCCCATAAGGTTAACAGCTGATCTTTCAGCAGAAACTATACAGGCCAGAAGGGAGTGGCAGGACATATTTAAAGTGGTGAAAGGGAAAAACCTACAACCAAGATTACTCTACCCAGCAAGGATCTCATTCAGATTCAATGGAGAAATTAAAACCTTGACAGACAAGCAAAAGCTAAGAGAATTCAGCACCACCAAACTATCTCTACAACAAATGCTAAAGGAACTTCTCTAGGCAGGAAACACAAGAGAAGGAAAAGACCTACAATAACAAACCCCCCCAAATTAAGAAAATGGTAATAGGAACATACATATCGATAACTACCTTAAATGTAAATGGATTAAATGCTCCAACCAAAAGACATAGACTGGCTGAATGGATACAAAAACAAGACTCGTATATATGCTGTCTACAAGAGACCCACTTCAGACCTAGGGACACATACAGGCTGAAAGTGAGGGGATGGAAAATGATATTCCATGCAAATGGAAATCAAAAGAAAGCTGGAGTAGCAACTATCATATCACACAAAATAGACTTTAAAATAAAGATTATTACAAAAGACAGAGGGACACTACATAATGATCAAGGGATCAATCCAAGAAGAATATATAACAATTGTAAATTGTAAATTTATGCACCCAACATAGGAGCACCTCAATATATAAGGCAAATGCTAACAGCTATAAAAGGGGAATGGACAATAACATAATAATAGTAGGGGACTTGAACACCCCACTGTCACCAATGGATAGATCATCCAAAATGAAAATAAATAAGGAAACACGAGCTTTAAATGATACATTAAAAAAGATGGACTTAATTGATATTTATAGGACATTCCATCCCAAAACAACAGATTACACTTTCTTCTCAAGTGCTCATGGAACATTCTTCAGGATATATCATATCTTGGGTCACAAATCAAGCCTTGGTCAATTTAAGAAAATTGAAATTGTATCAAGTATATTTCCGACCACAATGCTATGAGACTAGATGTCAATTACAGGACAATATCTGTAAAAAATACAAACACATGGAACCTAAAAAATACACTACTAAATAACCAACAGTTCACTGAAGAAATCAAAGAGGAAATCAAATAATGCCTAGAAACAAATGAGAATGGAAACAAAACAACACATAACTTATGGGAGGCAGCAAAAGCAGTTCTAAGAGGGAAGTTTATAGCAATACAATCCTACCTCAAGAAACAAGAAAAATTTCAAATAAACAACCTAACCTTACACCAAAAGCAATTAGAGAAAGAAGAACAAAAATACCCCAAAATTAGCAGAATGAAAGAATAATAAAGATCACATCAGAAATAAGTGAAAAAGAA
Organism: Kogia breviceps; assembly: GCF_026419965.1. Taxonomy (NCBI): domain Eukaryota; kingdom Metazoa; phylum Chordata; class Mammalia; order Artiodactyla; family Physeteridae; genus Kogia; species Kogia breviceps. The sequence continues at coordinate 49,324,649 of NC_081317.1, read as the reverse complement.
ATGAAGGAAACGATAACAAACATCAATAAAACTAAAAGCTGATTCTTTAAAAAGATAAACAGATTTGATAAACCATTAGCCAGCCTCATCAAGAAAGAGGGAGAAGACTCAAATCAATAGAATTAGAAATGAAAAAGGAGAAAGTAACAACCGACACTGCAGAAATACAAAGGATCATGAGCAATTACTACAAGCAACTATATGCCAATAAAATGGACAACCTGGAAGAAATAGACAAATTCTTAGAAATGCACAACCTGCTTAGACTGAACCTGGAAGAAATAGGAAATGTAAACAGACAAATCACAAGCACTGAAATTGTAACTGTGCTTAAAAATCTTCCAACCAGCAAAAGCCCAGGACCATGTGGCTTCACAGGCGAATTCTATCAAACATTTAGAGAAGAGCTAACACCTATCCTTCTCAAAATCTTCCAAAATATGGCAGAGGGAGGAATACTCCCAAACTCATTCTAAGAGGGCACCATCACCCTGAATCCAAAACTGTACAAAGATGCCACAGAAAAAGAAAACTACATTCCAATATCACTGATGAAGATAGATGCAAAAATCCTCAACAAAATACTAGCGAACAGAATCCAACAGCACATTAAAGGGATCATACACATGATCAAGTGGGGTTTATCCCAGGAATGCAAGGATTCTTCAGTATACACAAATTAATCAATGTGATACACCACATTAACAAACTGAAGGAGAAAAACCATATGATCATCTCAATAGATGCAGAAAAAGCTTTGGCAAAGTTCAACACCCATTTATGATAAAAACCCTCCAGAAAGTAGGCATAGAGGGGACTTACCTCAACATAATAAAGGCCATATATGACAAACCCACAGTCAACATTGTTCTCAGCGGTGAAGAGCTGAAACCATTTCCACTAAGATCAGGAAAAAGACAAGGTTGCCCACTCTCACCACTGTTATTCAACATAGTTTTGGAAGTTTCAGCCACAGCAATCAGAGAAGAAAAAGAAATAAACGGAATCCAAATCAGAAAAGAAGAAGTAAAACTCTCACTGTTTGCAGATGACATGATACTATACATAGAGAACCCTAAAGATGCTGTCAGAAAACTACTAGAGGTAATCAATGTATTTGGTAAAGTTGCAGGATACAAAATTAATGCACAGAAATCTCTTGTATTCCTATACACTAATGATGAAAAATCTGAGAGAGAAATTAAGGAAACAATCCCATTAACAATTGCAACAAAAGAGTAAAATACCTAGGAATAAACCTACCTAAGGTGTCAAAAGAGCTCTCTGCAGAAAAATATAAGACACTGATGAAAGAAATTAAAGTTGATACAACCGATGGAGAGATATACCATGTCCTTGGATTGGAAGAATCCACATTGTGAAAATGACTATACTACCCAAAGCATTCTACAGATTCAATGCAATCCCTCTCAAACTACCAATGGAATTTTTCACACAACTAGAACAAAAAAAATTCCCAATTTGTATGGAAACACAAAAGACCCCAAATAGCCAAAGCAATCTTGAGAAACAAAAACGGAGCTGGAGGAGTCAGAGTCCCTGACTTCAGACTATACTACAAAGCTACACTAATCAAGAGAGTATGGTTGTGGCACAAAAACAGAAATATAGATCAATGGAACAGGATAGAAAGCCCAGAGATAAACCCACACACATATGGTCACCTTATCTTTGATAAAGGAGGCAAGAATATACAATGGAGAAAAGACATCCCTTCAATAAGTGGTATTGGGAAAACTGGACAGCTACATGTAAAAGAATGAAATTAGAACACTCCTTAACAACATACACAAAAATAAACTCAAAATGGATTAAAGACCTAAATACATGGCCTCTAAAAGTTTTAGAGGAAAACATAGGCAGAACACTCCTTGACATAAATCACAGCAAGATCCTTTTTGACCCACCTCCTAGAGAAATGTAAATAAAAATAAACAAATGGGACCTAATGAAACTTAAAAGCTTTTGCACAGCAAAGGAAAACATAAACAAGATGAAAAGACAACCCTCAGAATGGGAGGAAAATATTTGCAAACAAAGCAACTGATAAAGCATTAATCTCCAAAATATACAAGCAGCTTATGCAGTTCAATATCAAAAAAACAAAGAACCCAATGAAAAAATGGGCAGAAGACCTAAATAGACATTTCTCCAAAGAAGATATACAGATTGGCAAGAAACACATGAAAGGATGCTCAACATCACTAATCATTAGAGAAATGCAAATCAAAACTACAATGAGGTGTAACCTCACACCGGTCAGAATGGCCATCATCAAAAAAATCTACAAACAATAAATGCTGGAGAGGGTGTGGAGAAAAGGGAACCCTGTTGCACTGTTGGTGGGAATGTAAATTGATACAGCCACTATGGAGAACAGTATAGAGGTTCCTCAAAAAGCTAATAATAGAACTACCATATTACCCAGCAATCCCACTACTGGGCATATACCCTGAGAAAACCATTATTCAAAAAGAGTCATGTAGCACAATGTTCATTGCAGCTCTATTTACAATAGCCAGGATATGGAAGCAGTCTAAGTGTCCATCGACAGATGAATGGATAAAGAATATGTGGCACATATATACAATGGAATACTACTCAGCCATAAAAAGAAACGAAACTGAGTTATTTGTAGTGAGGTGGATGGACCTAGAGACTGTCTTACATAGTGAAGTAAGTCACAAAGGGAAAAACAAATACCATATGCTAACACATATATACTGAATCTAAAAAAAAAAATGGTTCTGAAGAACCTATGGGCAGGACAGGAGTAAAGACGCAGACATAGAGAATGGACTTGAGGACAAGGGCAGGGGGAAGGTTAAGCTGTGACGAAGTGAGAGAGTGGCATGGACATATATACACTAACAAATGTAAAATAGATAGCTAGTGAGAAGCAGCCACATAGCACAGGGAGATCAGCTTGGTGCTTTGTGTCCACCTAGAGGGGTGGGATAGAGAGGGTGGGAGGGAGACACAAAAGAGAGGAGATATGGGGATATATGTATAGCTGACTCACTTTTTTATACAGCAGAAACTAACACACCATAGTAAAGCAATTATATTCCAATAAAGGTGTTAATTAAAAAATAACCATATGAGAACACTCAATTAAATAAATCATATTGGAATGATACTGTTAAGTAACTAAAAAAAAAAAAAACGCAAGATCTAGGCATTAAGTATGATCACTGTTACCGGGGTGTCATTGCCTCTAGGGCCTCTCAGCTGACAAAGGAAAGACATATATGTTTGAATAATATAAGTATTCTGTAAATGTCAATGGGTCAAGTTAATGATTCATGCTGTTTAAACCTTCTGTATCCTTCCTAACTTTGTATGGTTTGTTCTGTCCATTATTGCTAAAAGAGTATTGAAATCTCCTATATTGAAACTGACTGTAGTTAATGGATTTGTCTATTTCTTTAGTTTTCATGAATTTTGATCTCATATAGTTAGAACCTCTTCTATTAGAAAGATAAACATTAAGGATAATTATATCTTATTGATAACATCATGAAGGTCATCCTATTTTTTCCTGATAGAAAACCTATATTCTCTAAAATTAATATAGCCAGTACAAACTTTCTTTTGAACAGAGCTAGCATAAAATTTTCTTTCATCCTTTTAATTTTTAACCTATTTGTGTCTTAATATTTAAAGTAAGCCCCCTATAGTTTGGTCTTATTCTTTTATCCAATCTTAAAATCTTTTCCTTTTGTTTGGGGTGTTTAAAACTATTTATATTTAATATGATTATTGCTATGATGCATTCAAATCTATCATTTTTCTATTTGGTTTATATCTGTCCTATCCGTTCTTTGTTCCCTTTTTCATCTTTTATTCTGCCTCTTTCTGTATTGAGTACTTTGTAAGGTTTTATTTAATCCCCTTCACAGGTTTAATGGCTATACTGTATTTTTTTAGTTTCTTTTATGATTTATAGAATATATAATTAATTTATCTCATTTGACTTTCAAGTAATATCATAGCATTTCACATAGGGAATAAGCACTTTACAACTGTTCACTCACTTCTCTTCTAGCCCATGTGATTTTGTTGTCACACATGTTATTGATCCAGTTTTGAAATTATCTATGATAAAAGCTAAGGTTTTATTCTCCAACAAATATATTAAGACAGATATTGAAAGAAATGGATTTTGAGAAGGAAAAATCTTGAGAGAGGTATGGAATAGAAAATAAATATATATATTAGAAAATTGTTACTATTTTGCCTTTAAATGTCAGTTATCCTTAAAAAGAGATTTTAAACACATGTATTGTCATTCTCTCCCTGTTTATAATTTCTGGCACTCTATTTCTTTGTTGTGGTCCATATTTCCATCGGGTGTCTTTTTTCTTCTTTAACATATCTTGGCATGCTGCTGCTCTGCTGGTAGTGATATTTTTAGCTATTTCATTTCTAAAATAATCTATATTTTGCCTTTGTTTTTAAAAGATATTTTCCCTGAAAATACAATTCTAAGTTGACAGATTTTTTTTTTTTAACTTCAGCACTTTATTGATGTTTCTGGTCTGCCTTCCAGCTTTTGTTGTTTCAAACAGAAGTCAGCTGTCATTTTTATCTCTGTTCTTCTGTGTAAAATATTTCTTTTACTTTGAGTTCCTTTAAGATTTTATCTCTGCATTTAAGCAATTTGCTTATGATATTCCTTTTTATAGTCTTCATCATGTTTCTTCTACTTGGGGTTGGTTGAGCTACTTCAATCTATAAATTTATTATTTCCAACAAATTTGGAAATTGTAGTTACTCTTTCATTCAATATTTTTTTCTGTGCCTGTCCTTCTCTGGGATTGACAATTACAGCTATATTAGGGTGCATCAAGATATCTTAGTTCCTGATGCTCTGACAATTTTTTAGTCTTTCCTTCTCTCTCATTTTAGATTATATTTATTGTTATGTCCTCAATTTTACTAATGTTGCACAGTGTTTCTTCTGCTGTGTATCATATCCATTGCATTTTTTATCTCCATTATAATTTTATTGCTATCTTTTTAATAACTGCCATAGAATACATTTATTATACCTATTTTAATTGTTATTCATTTATTTTATTTCTTTACAACTATTTTAATATTCTCATCTACTAATTTATCATCTGTGTCATTTCCTCATTGGTTTTGACTGACTGATATTCCTCCTTTCATCAGTACTATTTTTGTGCTTCTATACATTCCTGGTATTCTTTGATTAGGTGCTAGATATTATGAAATTACTTTGTTGGTATTTGTTTATCTTATTACTGTAACTGTTAATGAGCTTTGCTCTGGGATGCAGTTAATTGTAAACAATGTTATTTTTTAAAGGCTTGTTTTAAATTGTTAGGTGGTACCGGAGCAACCTCTAGTCAAGACTACTTTGACCCTACAACTGAGAATGCATACTTCCAAATACTCTCCAGTAGCGCATGTATTATGAGG